>NC_057802.1:466113329-466402151 GCF_018294505.1 Triticum aestivum | reverse complement strand
CAGTTGGCCTCCCCTGCGTCGGCTGCTGTGGCCAGATTACCGAAGAAAAAAATGTTGCCGACTGCTTGCATGGGACCGGCTGGAAAAGTCAATGGCTGGGTGTCCAGCCGGCTGCAAAAGAAAAAGAAGGGTGGCGGGTGCTAGAAAAAAAAGAGTAAAGAGAGTCCGGCTGAAAAAAGATAACACCGCGTCCGGCTGAGAAAATGGCCGGGTGCTGAGAAAAAAATACGTCTGACTACTCAGCCGGCTGAAGAGAAGAAGAAAAAAAACGATCGGCTGGCCCGTCCGCCTGCTTCCCCATTCGCACGGTCAGTCGCGACTCGCATTGCCGGCTGTGCCAAGCCGGCTGGGCCGCCTAGCCGGATGGGCCTGACCAGCTGGGGCATTCCTCGAGCGCCCAGAGGCTCGTGCCGCCTGCCGGAGATCATCTCCACCCTGTCTGCACGAAAAGTAATGTGAGCTCCTCACTCGCTTATTCTTGCACCACGCAAACATGGATAACCCCGAGCGACGCTCGGGGACCACATCCGCTTTTATTACAGTGGCACCACCGTTCACCCCGGCGCCAGCTAGAGTTGGCCCGGAGGCTAGCCGCTTGGCCTGAGAAGTTGGTTCCCGCAGACGGCTTAGTAGCGTGCGCGGTACCAAAGGCTCACTCTCAGCCACAGACCGCAGAGCGGCTGTCTGGCTAGCGAGAGAAAACGCTGGAGGCCACCCATGCGAAAAACGTCCGGGAAGAAAAACGGTTCGGGCGACCCGGCCGTTCCTTTATAAGTATCTGCTCAGTTAAATTCGCTCCCAGAGTCTGAGTATTGTACACTCCACTCCGCGGCCCACTCTCAGCCACAGACCGCAGAGCGGCTGCCCGGCAAGCGAGAGCACAAGCCAAAGAGTCGAGGGAACATGAAAGAGATTGAAGGGGGCTCGGACGAAACCGAGTCGGCACCCTCCGCATAAAATTTTCAATGCTAAAAGCAAACATTTGATATATCTGCGCGGACTAACTTTGTTTTTTGCATGATCATTTCCGTGTGAAACCCGCCTCCTCACTCGGAGGCTCGGAGGCTACGCCCAGTGGGTAAGCTGGCCCGCCCCCACTGGAAGCAAACCGCGCCGGCTGCAGCCCGCAGCCGGTTGTCAGCAACAGCATCAGTCGGCGGACCTCGTGTCCGCGCCCGACACCATCAGTCAGCGGACCCCGCGTCCGCGCCCGACAGCACCGGCCGATTGATTTCGTGTCCGCGCCTGGCACCCTCGACGCCATCGTCTGCACCAACAAACGCGAAAAGCCTCCGCCCAACTTTTCCAAGTTGCCCGGAGGCTCGGAGGATACACCCAGCGGGTCCGCTGGCGCGCCCCCGCCCGAAGCAAGCTACGCCGGCTGCGGCCTGCAGCCGGCCGTCATCGACATTTTCTACATCAACACCCGCCAAAAAACCTCCGCCCAACTTTGCCAAGTTGACCGGAGGCTTGGAGGCTACTGACGGAGTAATTGACCACGGGTACCCCGAAGATGGTGAGACAATAATTCAAGACATCGGGGCTAGCAAAGCCCCTCAGTCCGACTGCCCGGCCGCTCCTGCCGGCTCCCCGTCCGACTGCTATGCCCGGCAGGCTGCCGGCTGCTGACTGCGCCAACCAACCGGCTGCTGACTGCGCCAACCAACCGGCTGCCGACTGTAGCCCGATCTGACACCGACAAGACACCGACGAGACGGCCGTACTCGAGCACTATTCACGTGTCACCCCAGCCATTATGTACAGTGTCACTTGTCCCTGTGCACTATTTATGAAGTGACCCAGGGGACAAGCTTGACATGCACCATGCCCTATATATGGCTTGGCATGTAAGCTACCCAAGGTAGCTTACAACCAACGCCATGTCCCACGCCCACTACACACTATATATAGCTAGCTCTATCCATCTATCCGGAGAGGGACTGACACTAGCATGCTCACGCACACACTCATGGCCATAAGCCATACGGCCACTAGAGCACCCTTGCCGATCCAGCCATCCGCATATACAAAGTCAGATGCCTATGGCACTGACCAATGATACAGCTCTAGGAGCACTCTGTACTGAGATATGCCACATACATACAGACATGCAGGAGCAGGGGTATTATCTCTCCGGAGAGCCCCGAACCTGGGTAAACTAGCGCGTGCTACTCGCATACCCGCTCCCGGGCATATCAGTAGCAGTCTTACCCTCACACAAAGCCCTTGTGGCATCTGTCGCCCAGCACCTCCCCCGTGAGAATACCACGACACCTGTCCACCTTACTACTGAACTGGTTTACCAAAATGAGTTTCATATACTACGTTGTAAACCCGTGATTTGTTTGTTTGTTTATCTTTTAGAATGCGTAGAAAATATTGGAGAAGAGTACCCCGTTATGCAATGGTACAGGAAGTAATGCAGATAAGGTTCAAGATAGTGAGACATCCCTATTGGTCTCCAAGAAAGCTGATAAAAACTATATTGAAGACACTGAGACAACCCCAAAGTTCTGTCTTGATGTAGTGTTCGAGTTACTGGCTACTACTACTGGCACAAGCTCTTCGAACTCGCTGCCTGAATCAGTTCGGCTTCTTGAGTCTCAACTTCAAGTTGAAAGACATCGATCAGATGTGATGCGACAGGAACCCAAAGGACTGAGGAACTCCCTGCAGAATTCAGATCCATACTTTCTGGTGCAACAGCAAGTGCTGGAGGATTTAAGCGCCAAACAAGAGAAAGTTAATAAGCTTGCTAAGCATCTTGCCGGCATTATGGGTACCCAACATATTGTTTCTTGAGCTCTTCTTAAGTGGTTTCAGTTCTGGACTTGTTTTGCTGCGGCGTTTATATGCTGCTTTGTTCCCTATATTTGCACTGGTGGCGAACTTTGATGCCCAGCGGATGTAATATGTGTAATAGCCGTGATAGCCTAGCGTAAGTTGCTTGCCTATTTATTTCCTTATTGTCTTGTTTATTTGTTTTCTTGTAGTCAGTTCAGTTCTTTTTCCGCGGTTTGCTAGTGGCCGCAATAACCTATTTTTAAAAACTAGGCCACATTAACCATGGGCTACATATTTACTGTAGTTAACATGGGCCTCCTACGGGCCGTAGAAACAACGGGCCTTCTAAGGGCCGTAGAAACAATGGGCCTTCTACGGGGCGTAGAAACCATGGGCCTTATATGGGCCAATGACACAACGGGCCGTCTACGGGCCGTATCATCAATGGGCCTTCTACGGGCCGTATGATCGGTTGGCCAAACACGGGCCAATAAAAGACCACATTATGGCCGTAAATGGGCTAGAGTTGAAATCATCCGTTCATGGGCCGACCATAACGGCCCATCGTTAATCGGCCGTATTTGATGACGCTATGAAAACGGCCCAACGTATTAACAGGCCACAAACGGGCCGACTGTAACCACGGGCTGAATTTGGCCCACAAGCAGAAAATGACAGTAACGGGTGGAAAGTAAACGAATGCTGGAAATGAGCCCAAGAATAAATGGGCCCTGAGAAGGCCGAAAGATAACATGGGCTGGAAACGGCCCAACAGAATAATGGGCCGTTAATGGGTATAAAATGATACACTGTTCATTACGGGCCAGTTTTACCATGGGCCGTTAATGGGCCGAGGGTTACTAAGGGCCTCATATGGGCCGAAAGACGTCATGGGCCATACATGGGCCGGAAGTTAAAACGGGATGGAATTATATTGGACGGCCCAGATGATGCTACTGGGCCTAATTCGGATAGGCCGTGAACGGGCCCTGGGTTAGCGGGCTGTAAATGGGCTATATGCGAACAGGCTGTTAACAGGCTTGCCGTGGGCCGGCCCGCCACCTTTTGACCAAGTCAAACAGGCACGCCTTTTCACAGGAATGGGCCTCTATTGGGCCATGCCACGTGTTGACGTATCATAGGCGCTTTGGGTCCAACGAGTGGATGACATCTGTCCCAACGGCAAGCCGACACGTGTTCCCTCCAGCCAATGATGATTTTACACGTGGAAAATCCCCATTGGTCGGGGCTGTTAACGGGTTATCGGATCCAAAACCGGACCCGATAGCTTAACGGCGTTCCATTACGGTGGATGCCACGTGTCGGTGACCCTTGACGAAAGCACTTCTGTGACACGCGATTTATCTTCATGGAAGTGGACACTTCTGTGATGATAATTTTGGTAATGTCATGGAACACTTCTATGACAGCACAGGTATGACTATCTTGATTCTGTCATAAAATTGTCATGGATGTACATGCATGACAGAAAACGTGACCTACTGTGACAAACACGTATCATCACAGAAGTGTATTTTTTGTAGTGGGTCGAGCCGTATTATGGACCACAATCTAGTTATGCCTCCGTCTATGCCCATGGTATTTTGAGTGCGTAGTTATGTATGCGTGGTACAAACGCCGCCGTCTGGTCGGGACTGGGACGGAGGCCAAATTGCTAGTCGAGCTCTTGACGAGCTGGGCTATCCTGCTCCAGAGTAGTCCGTACTCGTTTGACAGTGCCCGGGAGCTTGGCCGCCGAATTAAGGTTCTGCATGAAAAGGCCGCTCTATACTTCTGCTGCTAGGGCATCGATTGCTCCTCGGTAGAGAGGGAGCGCTCCGTGTTTCCATTAACTGTTATGACAACGCGTGGTCCGGGCATCTTGAGCTTAAGATAAGCATAGTGTGGCACTGCATTGAATCGAGCAAATGCGGTTCGTCCGAGCAGTGCGTGATAGCCCATGCGGAAGGGGACGATATCGAAGATCAATTCTTCGCTTCGGAAGTTGTCCGGGGATCCGAATACAACCTCCAATGTGATTGAGCCCGTACAGCGGGCCTCTACACCTGGTATGACTCCTTTAAAGGTAGTTTTTGTGGGCTTGATCCTTGAGGGATCGATGCCCATTTGGCGTACTGCATCCTGATAGAGCAGGTTCAGGATGCTACCACGATCCATGAGGACTCGCGTGAGGTGGAATCCATCGATGATTGGGTTGAGGACCAGTGCGGCTGAACCGCCATGCCGGATGCTGGTCGGATGGTCCCTGTGATCGAAAGTGATCGAGCAGGACGGCCATGGGTTGAATTTTGGGGCGACTGGCTCTATCGCATAGACGTCCCTAAGCGCGCGCTTGCGCTCTCTCTTGGGGATATGGGTAGCGTATATCATGTTCACCATTTTGACCTGTGGGGGAAACTTCTTCTGTCCCCCTGTGTTCGGTGGACGGGGCTCCTCGTCATCATCCTCACTTTGCGACCCCTTCTCCTTGTTTTCGGAATTTGACTTGCCGGCCTGTTTAAAAACCCAACAGTCCCTGTTGGTATGATTGGCTGGTTTATCCGGGGTGCCGTGGATCTGACATGGGAAATCGAGAATGCGGTCCAAGCTGGATGATCCCGGATTGTTCCTTTTAAATGGCTTCTTCCGCTGGACGGACTTGGAGCCACTGAATCCGGCGTTGACCGTCGTGTCATCGGTATTATCACCGTTGCTTCGACGCCTGTGTCTGTTGCATCGGGGCTTGTCGTTGCTATTTATGGCTTCAGACGTGCCAGGTTCGCTTGCATTATTATTGCTACGGGCTAGCCAACTATCTTCGCCCGCGCAAAAGCGGGTCATGAGTGCCGTCAGGGCTGCCATGGACTTCAACTTTTCCTGGCCGAGGTGTCAGGCGAGCCATTCGTCGCGGATGCTATGTTTAAAGGCCGCTAGGGCTTCGGCATCTGGACAGTCGACGATCTGGTTCTTTTTAGTTAAAAACCTAGTACAGAATTTCCTGGCTGACTCTCCGGGCTGTTGGACTATGTGACTTAAATCATCTGCATCCGGAGGTCGGACGTATGTACCTTGGAAGTTGTCGCGGAAGGCGTCTTCCAGGCCCTCCCAGCTGCCAATAGAGTTTTCAGGCAGGCTATTCAACCAGTGACGAGCTAGTCCCTTGAGTTTTATTGGGAGGTATTTGATGGCATGAAGATCATCACCGCGGCCATATGAATATGAAGAATAAAGTCCTCAATCCACACCACGGGGTCTGTTGTCCCATCATATGATTCGATATTCATGGGTTTAAACCCTTCTAGGAATTCGTGCTCCATTACTTCATCGGTGAAGCAGAGGGGGTGCACGGCGCCTCTATATCGGGCCAAGTCACGACGTAGCTCTGAAGGAGTCCGTCTGCGGTTTTCGCCTCGGGCGTGATTATGCTTATCGCGTCCGGCTGGATAGCTGTCGTCGCGCATCGGGGCATGCCCCCGCGATCCATAGATCGATCCGGTATGGTCTGCTCTATTGTCCAGGTCATGCCGTGGGTCATATGTATATCCCCGAGCTGATGTGTCTCAACCTTTACGGCGAGGTGGTATGGGCTGGAGTTCGGCTTGAGTTGCCGCTTTGTCCCGGCCACGTGGTGGTCGGTCAGCCGCATTACACGCTGATGGTACGGGCTCCAACGCCTCGTCATAAATTGAGGCAACAATTTGCGCTTCGGGTAACTTTTGGTTGGGCGCTCGAGGCCGTATTCCTCGGCTACCAAGACATTAGTCCATCTGTCATTGAGCAGATCTTGGTCAGCTTGAAGTTGCTGCTGCTTCTTTTTCAGGCTCCTCGCAGTGGCTATTAGCCGGCGCTTAAAGCACTCCTGCTCGACGGGTTCCTCAGGCATGATAAAATCCTCCTTGCCGAGGCTCACCTCGTCCTTCTCAGAGCGGAAGATAATTACTGTCATCCGAGTCTTTGTTTACGGCCTGTTCATCAGGGCTGACTTGCCCATCTTCCCGTTCGTCCTGTTTGAAAGTTGGCTCGATGGGGTCTTCTTTGTCTTCGGCATCGGCCAGAGTATTGTTTTCACCTGTGCCGGTATCGCTATATTTTCCACGGTGTGATTTAGAGCGGCGCCACTGACGTCGGCGCTTTGGTTGTATCTCAGGAGGTTTATCCTCAACTGGATCTACTTCGTCATCGCCGTTACCCGCTTTGGGTGTATCCACCATGTATACGTCATACGAAGAGGTGGCCGTCCAACGTCCAGTAAACGGTGGGTTTTGGGCTTGCTCCTCTTCGGCATCATCGTCCATCCTGTCGATGTCTTCGGAGCCGTAATCGAGCATGTCGGTTAAGTCTTTGACAATGGCTATTAAGTGGGAGGTGGGTGGGAAGCGAAATTCTCCGTCATCCGCCCCCAGTTCTTTACGGATATAATTCGGCTATGATTCCCCTGCTAAGGAGAGGGCTTTTAATGAGTTTAGCACATCGCCTAAAGGTGAGTGCCCGAAGATGTCCGCGGAGCTGAATTTGACGATCGGCGCCCGATCAGGCTCGACGGACGCGGATGCACATGGTTTGGAACCTATGGCCGGAAACGAATCAGAGGTTCCGATGACGCAGATCCCGCTCGAGGGTGGGTCTGTGTGCGGCTCCAACGCTGCTGAGTCTGCGGCTTCCGTGGCGGGGTTGAGCTTCCCGTCCTCGGATGCCGCAATCTGCTCCGGATCTAGGGCCGGAGCACTTACATGTGCTATCTCCTGGGTGTGGTCCGATGACAGATTTAGGTCATGTTCATCGCGGTGGCAGGGAGCAGCTGCCATGGGCTCGAATCCGTCGAAGATCAAGTCTCTGCGGATATCAGCAACGTAGTTCAAGCTTCCAAACGTGACCTAATGGCCAGGGGCATAGCTGTCGATCTGCTCTAGATGACCAAGTGAGTTGGCCCACAGTGCGAAGCCGCCGAATGCGAAAATCTGGCCGGGGAGAAAGACCTCCCTCAGGGCAGCCTCGTTGTAGATGATTGACGGAGCCATCGTGCTTTCTGGTGACGACACAGCAGAACTCTCAATGAAAGCACCAATGTCGGTGTCAAAACCGGCGGATCTCGGGTAGGGGGTCCCGAACTGTGCGTCTAAGGTCGATGGTAATAGAAGACAGGGGACACGATGTTTACCCAGGTTCGGCCCTCTCTATGGAGGTAATACCCTACTTCCTGCTTGATTGATCTTGATGAATATGAGTATTACAAGAGTTGATCTACCACGAGATCATAATGGCTAAAACCCTAGAAGTCTAGCCTGTATGATTACGATTGCCTCTACGGACTAAACCCTCCGGTTTATATAGACACCGGAGGGGGCTAGGTTTGTATAGAGTCGGTTACAAAGAAATGAATCTTCATATCCGAACACCAAGCTTGCCATCCATGCCAAGGAGAGTCCCATCCGGACACGAGAGAGAATCTTCTGTCTTGTATCTTCACGGCCCATCAGTCCGGCCCACATCACATAGTCCGGACGCCCGAGGACCCCTTAATCCAGGACTCCCTCACTTGTTCTGTGTGATTTTGGTTTAACCACCTGGAGTTTTAGTTATGTCGACTGAGGGAGTCCTGGATTAAGCGGTCCTCGGACAACCAGACTATATACTTTGGCCGGACTGTTGGACTATGAAGATACAAGATTGAAGACTTCGTCCCGTGTCCGGGTGGGACTCTCCTTTGCATGGAAGGCAAGCTTGGCGATTCGCATATGTAGATCTTCTTCTCTGTAACCGACTCTGTGTAACCCTAGCCCCCTCCGGTCTCTATATAAAACAGAGGGTTTAGTCCGTAGGACAAGAACAATCATAATCATAGGCTAGCTCCTAGGGTTTAGCCTCTACGATCTCGTGGTAGATCAACTCTTGTAATACTCATATCATCAAGATCAATCAAGCAAGAAGTAGGGTATTACCTCCATCGAGAGGGCCCGAACCTGGGTAAACATTGTGTCCCCCGCCTCCCGTTACCATTAGCCTTAGACGCACAGTTCGTGACCCCCTACCCGAGATCCGCCGGTTTTGACACCGACATTGGTGCTTTCATTGAGAGTTCCACTGTGCCGTCACGATAAGGCCTGATGGCTCGTCTTGTTGACAAGGACAACATTACCTCTGGGGGAGTCCTGGCTGTAGGCCAAACTCTCCGATTAGGCGGCTTCGTCATGACCGCTCGGTCGGCCGTCACACAGACGATGACTTCTCGGGTCATCAAAACAGCCTCCACGTCGGCTCGGAATTCACCGAGCAGATTGATCCAATGGAGCTCTCTTCTTTGAACGAGCTCTTGGATCGCATCGCCGCCCTGGGAGTCGCTACGGACTACGATCGGATCGGGCTTAAGCCTGACCAAAGGGAGATTAACTCTCCGCCGGTCACCCATCAGATAGCGGTGGTGGAGGAGCAATGCAGCGATTCTTCCTCTATTTTGAGGACAAACTATGTCCGGATTCCCGAGCTCTCCGAGCCAGATACCCGTCTACGGGAGGACATGGCCCAAGCTTCGAACCTAGAATCGGACAGCGGGCCAGAACTATTGGGCAACATCCCGGAGTTCGAACTGCCAAACTCGAAAACTCCTCTGCCCCTGGGTCTCAGATCGGGTCAGGGTTTGGACCTAAATCTGCCCACCCACCCAGACATAAGTGATCTTTCCCACATTAGACAAGATCCCCAAGAGACAGTACATCACTATTGGGCCAGATTCCTCCTTGTAATGAGCAAGGACTGTCACAAGGGAGACGCAATTTCGTTCTTTTGCAAAAATTGCACGGACAAGGGAATCCTCAACGCCGTAAGTCGCCGTGACATAGCACACTTCGCTGACTTGGCGGCCATAGTACAGTAATACTGTGCGATGGAAAGCGCCTGGAAAACCCAAAGAAAATTATGGGATCCTCCGGCTCTCACTAAACCCCCCCGTCCGAACTAAAAAGGTGTACTCTCGTAAGTCACCCAATCCAATTACAAAGAAACCAAAGCCCACTACAGGGCGTGGAACCGTATTGGAGGGATGGCTCAATGGGCCATGCAAAATTCACAGTACACCGGATACCATGCCAACACACAGCCTTAGAGCATGTTGGATACTCCGGCAGGTGGCCAAGAGCGGCGAGGATCTCCTCATCAAAAATACCACAGAGCACCATCCCGGGGAAAATAACAATACAGTATTGACAGTCTTCGAGACTTTCGCCTCAAATAATAGGCGCAAGCGAGCACTCCGCAGCCTCGACGAAGTCTGCCACGTTGCAGCAATAAACTCATGGAACGATACGGCCATAACCTTCAATGCCAGTGACAAACCTCAATTCCGAACAGCCCGAGCACCAGCCGCTTTGGTCCTTAGTCCAATTGTGGACGGCTTCCGGCTTCCTAAAGTGCTCATGGACGGTGGCAGTGGATTAAACCTCATCTATGAGGAGACTCTTAGCAAAATGGAAATAGACAAGAGCCGCATTGAGCAAAGCAGCACGACCTTCAGAGGAATCATCCCTAGTCGGGAGGCACGATGTGCGGGAAAAATCACACTAGATGTGGTATTCGGCACACCGGAGAGTTATAGGTCCGAAGAAATCACATTCCAAGTGGCCCCGTTTAGTAGCGGATACCACGCCCTTTTAGGGCGGGAGGCATTTACGATCTTCCAAGCTATACCCCATTACGGGTACATGAAGCTCAAGATGCCCGGGCCCAATGGAATCATCACTCTAGCTAGTGATCCGGACATAGCACTCCGCGCCAAAAATAAAACCGCCGCACTGGCCCTCGAGGCATTATCCGAAGCCCTCGCGGCTGAAGAACTAACTGCGCTGCGCTCCACAGTGGACAGGGACGACGTGATACTCGACAAAAGACCCAAGTCCACCTCTTTTAAACCAGCGGACGAAATAGTAAAATTCCAGGTCCACCCAACGGACCCTACAAAAACAGCATCCATCGGGGCACATCTGAACCCCACAACAGACGCCGCACTGCGGGAGTTCTTGCGCGAGAATTGGGACATCTTCGCCTGGCATCCTTCAGACATGCCAGGAATACCACATAGGCTGGCCGAGTATAGCCTAAACATTCTAAAGGGATACAAGCCAGTCAAGCAGACTCTTCGGCGTTTCTCAGAGCCTAAGCGACAAGCCATGGGACAGGAGCTAGCCAAGTTACTCAAGGCCGGATTCATTAGAGAAATAAAACATCCCGACTGGCTAGCAAACCTGGTAATGGTACCAAAGAAGGACAAATCCTGGCGCCTATGTGTCGATTTCAAGGACCTTAACAAGGCTTTCCCCAAGGATCCCTTCCCCCTCCCCCGCATTAATCAAATTATCGATGCTACCGCAGGACACGACTCATTGTGTTTCCTCGACGCATACTCCGGATACCACCAAATCAAGATGGCGGAGTCCGATCAAGCCGCAACGGCATTCATCACTCCGTACGGCCCTTTTTTTTAACACCATGCCCTTCGGGCTCAAAAACGCCGGTGCAACCTATCAACGCATGATTCAGACATGCCTGGAAACACAAATTGACAAAACAGTGGAGGCATACGTAGACGATGTGGTAATTAAAACCAGACACGTCGAAGCTTTAATAGACCATTTGAGGCTTACGTTCAACAATCTCCGAACATATGACATCAAGCTCAATCCGGAAAAATGCGTTTTCGGCGTGCTCGCCGGAAAGCTCTTGGGCTTCATTGTTTCCAATAGAGGAATTAAAGCAAATCCGGCTAAGATCCGAGCTCTGTCACAGTTGGCTATCCCAACAAACCTCAAGCAAATCCAGAAATTAACTGCATGCGTGGCTGCCTTAAGCCGCTTTATCTCCCGATTGGGAGAAAAGGCACAATCTCTTTATCGCCTTCTTCGACGCACCGAACACTTCGAGTGGAAGGATGCGGCCACAGACGGATTGGAAGAAATAAAAGCCCTCTTGGCCGCGCCGAATATCGGCGAACCAATGTTGTTATATATAGCGGCAACACACCAGGTTGCAAGCACAATGCTCGTCGTCGAACGAGAGACAGACGGACATAAGTTCCCGCTTCAAAAGCCGGTATACTACGTATCCACTGTCCTCACTACATGCAAATCACGGTACCCACATTATCAAAAGATAGCATATGTGGTATTTATGGCATCCCAGAAACTACGACACTACTTTCAAGAGTGTTCAATTACGGTGGCCTCTGAAGTACCACTAAATGAGATAATAAATAACCGTGATGCCACGGGCCGGATTGCTAAATGGGCTATTGAGCTCCTCCCGTTCGACATAACATACAAACCACGGCGAGCCATTAAGTCGCAAGTACTGGCTGATTTCGTCGCCGAATGGACAGAAGTCGAACTCCCTAAAGAGTATGGCGCGTACTCCAATTGGATCATGCACTTTGACGGCTCTAAGATGCTGGCTGGTCTGGGAGCAGGCGTCGTCCGGACATCCCCCACCGGAGATACAGTCCAATAGGTACTCCAAATATTATACACAGAGTCCGACAATGCAGCAGAATATGAGGCCCTATTGCATGGTCTCCGTATGTCAGTCTCCATGGGCATTCAATGCCTAGAGGTGCGTGGGTATTCGAACCTCGCAATATCTCAAATAAATGGAGACTTTGACGCCAAGGACCCAAAAATGGCGGCTTACCACAATGCCGTCCTCAAAATGTCAGCTCGGTTCGAGGGGCTCGAATTCCACCATGTGGTCCGAGAAAACAATCAAGCGGCGGATATCCTCACCCGCATCGGCGCTAAGCGCGACCCTGTCCCACCTAATATCTTCTTGGAAAGGCTGTTTAAGCAATACGTGGTGTGGGAAGGGGAGACCGGCAACAACAGTCCGGATCCGACCACAGCTCCAGATCCCGAACACTCTGACGTAATCGGAGGCTCCGCCACCGAAATAACACCTTCGGCCCACGGGATTATGGCTGTCATCGCCCCATGGACAGAACCCATCTTGGCTTACCTAAATAGGCAAGAACTCCCTGAGGACCCAAACGAGGCACGTTGCATTGTGCGGCGGTCTAAAGCCTACAAGGTCCACGAGGGAGAGCTTTATAAGAAAAGCACTACGGAGTACTTCAAAGGTGCATCTCCGAAGAGGAAGCATGGCAACTTTTGGCAGAAATTCATGCTGGACTCGGCGGCCATCACGCTGCAGCTCGGGCCCTTGTAAGCAAGGCCTTCCGTGCAGGTTTCTACTGGCCGACAGGCCGAGCAGACGCACAGGACCTCGTCCAACATTGCGTCGGTTGCCAGCTTTTTGCGAACCAAAGCCATATGCCACCTACCGCTCTCCAAACAATCCCCATCACATGGCCCTTTGCAGTCTGGGGGCTTGATATGGTCGGACCCCTAAAAGGAGGAAGCCATAAGAAAAAATACCTATTGGTCATGGTGGATAAATTCACCAAATGGATAGAAGCCAAACCAGTTAAAACGGCCGAGTCCAGACCAGTGATAGACTTCATATCCGGGGTTGTACACCATTATGGTGTCCCCCGCAGCATCATCACCGATAACGGCTCAAACTTCACAGCCGACGAGGTAAAAACTTGGTGCGGCAACATGGGAATTAAGCTCGATTATGCCTCCGTCTATCACCCCCAAACAAACGGTCAACTCGAACGAGCAAATGGTCTTATTATGAGCGGCATTAAACCCAGATTAGTGTGATCCTTGAAGGAATCAGATACGCACTGCGTTGAGGAGCTCGACTCCGTACTATGGGGGCTGCGGACCACGCCGAATCGCACTACCGGATAGACACCGTTTTTTATGGTGTATGGCGCAGAGGCGGTACTGCCCTGCGACATCATTCATGACTCACCTCGAGTGCACATGTACAAAGAGAAGGAAGCCGAGCTTGATCGGTAGGACAGTTTAGACACCCTGGAGGAGGAGCGTGACATCGCAAAAGCCCGCTCCGCATTCTATCAGCAACAAGCCCGACGGTATCAAAGCAGAGAAGTACGGGCCAAAACTTATAATGTTGGCGAACTCGTTCTACGCCTACCAGAGAAGAAAAAGGACAAGCTCAAGCCCAAATGGGAAGGTCCCTTCATCATAGATAAAGTTCTAACCGGTGGAGCGTACTGTCTGCGTGATGCATCGGACAATCGACTCGAGAAAAACCCATGGAACGCGGCTAGACTCCGAAGGTTCTACGCCTAGTGCCGGACTTCGTGTTCGTCTCCTTACCTCCGCCTTTTTTTATATCCGATGTCTGTCTTTCTTTCTTTCTTTCTTCCTTTTTCTTCATGGCCTTAAAAGCTTAAAATGTGTATTGACTACACAATCCTGATGCGCCGTGAGTGCTCATTATACCTGGGGGCCTCTTATACAGAAGCTTAATATAATTATATTCCGGGCCTTATGCCCTGCACATGTGTTGTTTTTCCACATGTACCTTTTCTTCGCCATTATATGCATCGATATGACTTAAGTTTTGGCCAAGCTGGGTCGCCTGGCTCTTGTGTTTATGCCCTACGTTCCCGTTAATTCAGCTAGGGCATAAGGGGAGCACCTCTGCGATTGTTACTGCCGGGTCAGCCGAATGTGTACCTCAGACTGGGTGAAGCCGAAAGCTAGCGTTCTTAAGGGAATATTCGGTCGGTGAACAAAAGATGGCTTTTACTTATTGCAAGACATGCCCCCAGATGTTTATATCCTGCGTCTCTTTTCGTAGTTCGGACATGCACATTAATGCATGCGTACCCAGGGAAAGGAACCCTTACCAGAACTATTCTCCCGGGAAGATTTTTTTACTATCCATGTAATAAAACATAGCTAGTTGGGTACTTGTCTGTTCAAGCACTTATGACCCCTACACCTGGTTTCCACACGTACCCCGGTTTTACATAACTGAGCAGGTATTCGGATACACTCCGGACTGTCGGGTCCGGAGGTCGAAGCGAAAAGGTCCGCCATGACAAATGATTTACAATCCGGTTAGGGACAACATATGTCATTTGAAGTACACAGTCACTTAGACTGACTAAATTCTTCTTCTATACCATCCAACACGCTGTCTAGCCTACAATCCTATTGGGAATACTTTGCGGCTAATTTTACCTGTTCATATACCAGACTAACGGGGATCTCTTTCCCATCAGACCCTACAGGTCCGACCTCGGCCATGTGGTTCGGGTCAGCCTTGGTATATCGCGTCTTCACCATGGCCCAGCCTTCCCTTGCACCTTGTCGGCAGGCTGATATCTTCCATAATCGGAAGCGCCGCCGCGCTCCCTTGAGCATCTCTACAAGCTCCCCCATGCCTCCTGGCAGGGAGGCGGATGGCCACAAGGCCTGGGCAATGCCCTGCATCACCTGCTGAACTTGTTCGTGCAGTTGTGAGAGCTCTTGCAGAAGATCGCCTGCAGAGCCGGGCATCTCCTCTTCGGGATGACCCGTCAGCATACCTACAGATATAACTCTGTTAGCCGGTTTCTTCGCCGAACTCTATAAAAGTCCGTTCAAGCACTTACCAAAAATGCCGCGTCGAAGCCTCTTATTCTCCTTTAGGAGTCAGCAAGCTGGGCCCAAACATCTTTCAGTTCAACGCCCAGCCGGGTATTGGCATCTTGGAGATCGTTTTTCTCCCGCCTAACCCGCTTGAGCACGCGCTCGCCAGCCTCTAGCTGTCGTTGAGCATGTTGCTCATCCCCTCGCACGATCTTCAGATTCACTCCGGGATTATCTATAGAATCTATTGTTAAATTTACATGCATGCCGAATACTAGCTGGTACAGGTCATTTCATTCTTTTTGATGAAGACAACTATTACCAGATGGGGCCTTCTTGGACTCCTCCATTACGGCAGCTGCGGCCCGTAGCTGGGCTTTGCACTCCTCCAGCTCTTGAGACAACTAGGTATTCTTCTCTGTAAGAACCTATGCATATGATGATCCTTAAATCAGTTGTGCCAACTGTTTCAAGTCTCAGGGGCTACTGATATACATAATTATCAGATTTTCTTACCCGTACATCCTTAATGTACTGGTCCATGGCTCTGGCAAGGCCATTTTGAGCAGCTCGGATGTATGCGTCTCCTGAGTTGAAGGCATCGAACGCCTCTTCGGAGAAACTAGGGTCGCGGAGTACGGCCCGGCGACGCCTGTGATTCATGGCGCTCTCCACTTTGGAATTCGTAGCGGACAGCCTATCCGCATCCTCTGTCGGAGGAACATCTGGTGTTGCCCCCACGTCAGCATCTGCCCCTAAGTCCGGCTCTGGAGTCTGGCTGGTGGAGGCGTGGCCGGCAGGCTCTCCGGACACGGTCCGGCGAGCGTTTTTTCTGCCAGGGACCATGGACGTTATTATATTCTAAAGGCGACAACCACGGAGCAGGGTTTTTCATACCTCTGCGACGGCGTCTCAGATCTAACCACCTTCCTTTTAAGCCTACCCGGCTTCGGTGCCCCTTGTTGATGAGTCACCGCAGGTTCGGCATGGTGCCCCGAGGGCCTTCCCTGTAAGATGCGATACGTGTGCGGTGGGTGAAGTGCAAAGAAGGGATCCTTCTCGGAAGTTGGAACTTCGGTTTTACTTACATGCGATCCAGGGAGCAGGCTAGGATAATCGGCTATGATGGCTACCATGGCACCATCGCAGCTTAACTGATAGAACGTCCTGTCGACAAGCTCCACAAATATGTCCGGATCTTCTTCGAGTCCGGTGTCGAGGGCCCGGTCAGGGTCCTCTGGCTGTGGAGACAGGTTGTGGACCTCCCTCACAGCTTTTCGCAGTTCCTGCTATGAAGTAGCAAGGTAAATATTTATGATGAAGAGTGCGGGAAGGTCTGGAGTAAAAGGAAGCAGCTCACCCAATTTGGGGGATTGTACATGGAGAATCCATCCCGTGGCTTAAGGCGGATGAACTCCTCTTCCTCTCCTTTGTACAAATCGGACAGTATTTTCGCTAGGCAGCGACGGAGTCCGACCTTTACGACCGCAGCGGGGGGCATCGTCTTCTCCATTGAAGTGCCACATGGGTTTCCCCCGATACTGAAGTGGCTGCACCCCCCGCATTATACATATCGACATAACCTCAATTACTGGCAGTCCTGATTTGGCCAGCGTTTTTATCCTGCCCATCAGGTAAAGCACTTCTCTCTTATCTTCCTCCTAGGGGCTCCGAGGGCGCCAGCTGTGGCGTTTCTTCAAAGGGGCATTATCAAACTCAGGAAGTCCCATCTGAATAGGGTCCGGAAGGGGAACGTCCTCCATATAAAACCACTCCGAAGGCCAGTCTTTGGATGTCTTCTTCGGAGTACCGGACAGGTATCCGGTCCCGGCGATGCGCCATATTTCGGCTCCGCCCACTTGATATATTGACCCCTCCTGTGTACGGGGTACGAGGCAGAATAGCCTCTTCCATAGCTCGAAATGAGCTTCACAACCCAGAAACAGCTCGCAGAGGGCGACTTAGCCGGCGATGTGTAATAGGGAGGCGGGGGTAAAGTTATGCAGCTGGAGGCCATGCAACTCCAGGAGCCCGCGGAGGAACAGATGAATTGGAAATCCGAGTCCCCTCAATAAGTAAGGGACAAGGCATACCCGCTCCCCCTGGATGGGTTGGGAAAGCTCTCCGCTTGCTCCCCACCATTATAAGTGGCTAGTCCGGCTCGGACGGGGACAATATACGCAGGAGGGAGAAACCCCTGGGTCTGCAACTCTACTAATTGGCTGTGGGGAACGGCACACTTCTTCCAATTGCCTGGCTTAGTGCTACGGGAGCGAGAGGAGGAGCTGCGATGGCCGGTCATGATGGGATGGACTTTTTCGGGCGTGCTCTGATGGATACTCGCTGTGGGAGGATGGTGTGATCTAGATATGAGGATCCCCGTCTCTTTAAATAGACGATTTACTTACATGATAGGGTGGCAAATGTAAAAATGTCCCGACTTCTCGCATTCGCTCAACACGTGGAAGATAGCCATTATCAAAGCACAGAAGCCGAGGAGTGCAGCATTCATGGGAGGCTGGACACTACTCGTTACGACAGGTACTCGGGATTTGGAGAAGAACCCGCCTTGCAATGCCGAAGACAATCTGCGCGCCGGACTCATCGTCATTGAAGCCTGGTTCAGGGGCTACTGAGGGAGTCCTGGATTAAGGGGTCCTCGGACAGCCGGACTATATACTTTGGCCGGACTGTTGGACTATGAAGATACAAGATTGAAGACTTCATCCCGTGTCCGGGTGGGACTCTCCTTTGCGTGGAAGGCAAGCTTGGCGATTCGGATATGTAGATCTCCTTCTCTGTAACCGACTCTGTGTAACCCTAGCCCCCTCTGGTGTCTATATAAACCGGAGGGTTTAGTCCGTAGGACAAGAACAATCACAACCATAGGCTAGCTCCTAGGGTTTAGCCTCTACGATCTCGTGGTAGATCAACTCTTGTAATACTCGTATCATCAAGATCAATCAAGCAAGAAGTAGGGTATTACCTCCATCGAGAGGGCCCGGACCTGGGTAAACATTGTGTCCCCTGCCTCCTGTTACCATTAGCCTTAGACGCACAGTTCGGGACCCCATACCCGACATCCACCGGTTTTGACACCGACATCGACCGCAAGAATGAAGACTGTGTCATGCCCCATCTTTGACGGTCATGATTATCCCAAGTGGAAGGCCATGATGAAGATTCGACTCATGGCGATGAACAGCGAGCTGTGGACCGTCACTGAGATTGGTCTTACCGATCTGTGCAAGATGGCGGAGGCTGATGACATTCGCAAGTACACTCTTCTCAACCTCACGGCGAAGGACATCATCTGCTCCTGTCTGTCTCAAAATCAGTTCAGGAACATTATGCATCTTAGCCATGCGAAGCTTATCTGGGACCGACTCTCTGAGGTCTATGAAGGTCATAGATCTGACCGTGATCCCTGGTTTAAGGATTTCATTGTATCGCGCAAGGCTATGACTTTGAGCCAGAATCATCATCCTCTGCACCATGCCTTATGGCAAAAAGTGCCAAGGTAGCTGAATGCTACATGTTTGAGTCAAGTGATGATGAATCTGGTGACGAACTTGGACCCAGCTACACCAAACTTGCTTCACTTGCCACTAAACAAAAAAGAGCTTTGTAAAAGGTTCAAAATATGCTTAATGAGAGCGATGATATGTTGGGTGAAGAAATGGATCGCACTAAAACTTTGACTGAAAATCTTCAGAGATTTCAGTCCAAGTTTGATAATCTTCAAAGTCATCATAACACTCTCTTATCTGATCATGAGAAGCTTTCTTATGAATTTCTTCAAAGAAAGCAAGATCTTGAGAAGCTAAGGGTGAGTTATGAAGATCTTCAGAAGGAGCGTGATTCATTACTAGCTCAACAAATCAGCGCTGCTCGGGAAGAATTTATTCCTCCATGTTTGAAGTGCATTCAATGTGAATCTGCTAATTCTTCACCTGAATGTTCAAATACTTCTTCTGCAACAAATTCTTCACCTATCTCTGTTATCACTAATTCCTCATCTGAGGATATTGCTAGTATCGCTGACAATGCAGGGCTGAAGGAATTGTATATGACAGGCATGTACAAAAGCCTCAAAGGGCATCAGGCTCTTTGTGATGTGCTTAAAAAGCAGATCCTCAACAGGAACCCTATGAAAGAGGGTATTGCCTTTGAGAGGAAACTCAATGCTGATGGAACATACTGGAAGCCTGAGCAGTACCCCAAAACCTCATGGGTTGCTGCAAAGGGACCTCCAGTAGATCCATCTACTTTATCTGGCTTTACATGTGAATCTCCTCATTCTTCTGATGAGTCATTTGACTCCAACTATATACTGTTCAAGAATCAGAATGGTGAAGTATTTGCTAGATATGTTGGCACTAACTGCAGGAATGGTTCCCCTATGAAGAAAATCTGGGTTCCCAAACGGTGCCTTGAAAGTCTTCAGGTGAATGTCATCATGACACCACTTGTGAAGAACAGGAACCCCAGATCAAATTCTTCATATGGATCAAATTCTTCATATGGATCCAAGTCCTCATACGGACCAAATTCCTCACGTGGATCAAATTACTCAAAAGGATCAAAATCCTCATATGAACATCATCGTGCTAACACTTTTGTTTCGCAGGGAAGATCTAAGGGCTATGAATATGAGCATTATTCTTCCAACCATTCATCGAAGAATTTCTCTGCTTATTCATATGCTTACCCTAACTCCTCTTATGTGAAACGAAGTGGACTGGCTTCTATGCCACCGTTCTCTTATGGAGCTCGCAGAATGATGAACTCTTTGCCACCTCTTCAGATGTGGGTGGTGAAGAAAAAGAACTAATCTGTTATGCAGGGTCAGGTCTCCAGACGTACTTAAACGTCTGAAGAATTTGCTGGAGACCTTAAGATGCTTGAAAGGACGCAAGATAATCATGAAGAAATGAATTTTCATTTCTCACGTCCTCATACTGCTTTATCTGTTCTATTGCTTGATGAATTTGATCTGATGAAATTGATGTCATATTCTTCACTGATGAAGTATATGAGTTCGTAAGCTGCACTGATTCATCTGCAGGATGATCAACCCAAAGCCACTGAGTGGGTCCTCGATAGTGGATGTACAAATCACATGACTGGTGACAAGAATCTATTGATGGACGCTCCCTTATCTCCATCGCATCTGAAGCATATCACCTACGCTGACAAAGGCAAAAGCAAGGTATTGGGTCTAGGTAAGGTTGCGATCTCAAAGGATCGACACATGGACAAAGTCATGCTTGTCGAGTCCTTAGGATTCAACCTCATGTCAGTCTCAATGCTTTGTGATATTGATATGGTTTTTATCTTTGGCAAGTATCGTTGTGTTGTGATCATGGAAGCTGACCATTCCAAAGTCTTCGAAGGCTTTAGGAGAGGAGATCTGTATTGTTGATTTTTCCACAGGACCACAACCAGCTATATGTCTACTTGCAAAAGCTTTAGAAGGCTGGCTATGGCATCGATGACTTCGGCATGCTGGCATGAGGAACTTGCACATGCTCGCGAAGAAGAAGCATGTCGTTGGCATTGAGAATGTCAAATTCCTCAAGGATCAGTTGTGTGGAGCCTGTGAAGCTGGAAAGATGACCAAGCCCAAGCATCCAGCGAAGACTATCATTACAACCACTCGACCATTTGAATTGCTTCACATGGATCTCTTTGGTCCTAACCATTATTCTGCATTCACTAATGAAGCATGTCTATATGGCTTTGTTATTGTTGATGATCACTCTCGTTACACATGGGTGCATATCTTCACTTACAAACGTGAAGTGCAGGAAGTCTTCAAACGATTTTCCTCGAGGGCTTCAACCAACTTTGGTGTGAAACATCAGAAGTGACAATGGAACTGAGTTCAAGAATACTGGTCTTGATGACTATCTTGATGAACTTGGTATTACTCATGACTTACCTGCTCCTTATACTCCTCAGCAGAATGGCGTCGTGGAGCGCAAGAACAGGACTCTTGTTGAGATGGCTTGCACTATGCTTGATGAATACAAGACACCTCGTCATTGGACTGAGGCAATTGATACTGCATGCCACATCATCAACAGGGTATATCTTCACAAATTCTTCTAGAAGACTGCATATGAACTCCTCACTGACAAGAAACCCAATGTGAGTTATTTCAAAGTCTTCAGTGCTAAATGTTGGATTAGAGATCATCATCACAATTCTAAATTTGCACCGAAAGCACATGAAGGTTTTATGCTTGGTTACGGAAAGGACTCGCACACCTACAGATTCTTCAACACCGTTCACCACAAGGTTGTTGAAACTGTAGATGTGTGGTTCGATGAAACTAAGGCTCGCAAAGAGAGCACCTACCTCCTGTGCTAGATGAATAGTCTTCTGAGGAAACCATCAAGTTCAAGGCTACTGGGGATGTCATTCCCACTGAAGAATCTGCTGAAGAAGTTATTCCAGAACGTGAACATCATGTTGGTGCAGCTGAGGAAAATGGCTATGAAGAAAATGTTGATCCAATTCCTCGTCACCAACCTGCTTATCCTCAGGTTGCAAATGAAGTGCAGATTGAGAAAATCATCAGCGACATCAACGCGCCAGGTCCTCTCACACGCTCAAAAGCTTCACATTTGTCTAAATTTTGTGGGGACTTTGCTTTCGTCTCTATCACAGAGCCCACTAAGGTAGATGAAGCATTTCTGGAGCCTGAGTGGATTCAAGCTATGCAAGAAGAATTACATCAGTTCGAGCTCAACAATGTCTGGGAACTTGTGAGGTGACCAGACCCTCGCAAATACAATATCATCGGCACAAAGTGGATCTACCGCAACAACCTAGATGAAAATGGCCTTGTGGTGAGGAATAAGGCACGGCTTGTAGCTCAAGGCTACACACAGGTTGAAGGAATTGATTTCGATGAAACTTTTGCACCTGTTGCTAGACTTGAGGCTATTCACGTATTACTTGCTTATGCTAACCATCATGACATCGTCTTATATCAAATGGATGTGAAAAGTGCATTCCTCAATGGTAAGCTTGAGGAAGAAGTATATGTTGCTCAATCACCAGGTTTTGAAGATCCAAAGCATCCTGACAAAGTCTTCAGACACAATAAGGCCCTCTATGGCCTCAAGTAGGCCCCTCGGGCATGGTATGATACTTTCAAGGAATTCCTCATGAAGAAAGGCTTCAAACCCGGTTCACTTGACCCAACTCTTTTCACCAAAACCTATGATGATGAATTATTCGTGTGCCAAATATATGTTGACGATATCATTTTTGGCTGTACTGACCAACGTTACACTGACGAATTTGGTTATATGATGAGGGAGGAATATGAAATGTCTATGATGGGAGAATTTAAATTCTTCTTAGGTCTTCAAATTCATCAACAGCGCAATGGCATATTCATATCTCAGGAGAAATGACTCAAGGATGTATTGAGGAAATTCGGCATGCAAGATTGCAAATGCGTCAAAATCCCTATGCCGACAAATGGCCATCTATGCACTGATGAAAATGGTATTGACTTCGATCAAAAGGTATACCGCTCCATGATTGGTTCTTTATTGTATTTATGTGCATCTAGGCCGAATATTATGCTTAGTGTTTGCATGTGTGCCCGCTTTCAAGCTACACCGAAGGAATCACACCATAAGGCTGTGAAGCATATTCTTCGATATCTAGCTCACACTCCAACACTTGGATTATGGTATCCCAAGGGCTCGGCTTTTGATCTCATTGGATATTCAGACTCTGACTATGCTGGTGATCGTGTGGACCGCAAGTCAACATCAGGCACATGCCATTCCTCGGACGATCCTTGGTATGTTGGTCCTCAAAGAAACAGAACTGCGTGTCACTGTCTACTGCTGAAGCTGAGTACATTGTTGCTGGATCGTGTTGTGCTCAATTGCTATGGATGAAGCAAACCCTCAAGGACTACGGCGTCAACTTGAAGAATGTGCCATTCTATTGTGAGAATGAGAGTGCCATCAAGATTGCTCATAACCCAGTTCAGCACTCGAAGACAAAGCACATTCAGATTCATCATCATTTTCTTCGTGATCATCTGTTGAAGGGCGACATCTCTATCGAGCACGTGAAGACTGAAGAACAACTAGCCGATATCTTCACAAAGCCCTTGGCAGAGAAGAGATTTAGCAAGTTGAGATACTCATGTCCGCTTCTGAATCACTAGGTTCTCATCAACTTAACTCATTTGCAGCGTTCCTCGAAGAAAAGTTGCATACCTCTTCAGAGAACTCAATAGTTCAAAATCCTCAGCTGAAGAAAATGGCAGATGGCAAGAAACCTCAGAAGGGAGGAAAGAAGATGGAAGTCAACACACCGTTTGAGATCCCTGATGACATTTATGAACAATATTGTACTCCTGATGAAGCCAAACATGGCAAGGAGAACAAAAATCAACGCAAGGTGCGCATTTAGAGGATAGAGAGGAGATGGGCCAGAGAATGGAGGGAGTACAGATATGTCACTCCTAAGTACATGAAGAAATTCGCTCTTCACCCTCCTTGCCCAAGACCTCCACTGGCACCAGGCCAAGAAGCTGATCCTACCAGCCTCAAGCGCGGTGAGGACTATCCTGATGAATGGGCTAAACGACAAGCCAAGCTAGCCAAAATGGCTAAGGAAGTAGTGAGGAAATTTAATGAAGACTCTGCTGCTGCTACTGCCACTACTGAGGCCTCTGCAAGCAAGCCTAAGAAGGCCATGCCCAAGAAGCCCGCACACAAGCCCAGTGCTTCTGCTTCAATGCCCTCACGGCCAAGCTCCTTAGCAATGCCCTCATGGCCCAGTTCTGCAAAGCCCTCATAGCAAATCCCTCATGCTGCTCCAGCTCCTGCAAAACCCTCAGCTCCTCCGGCAAAGTCTTCAGCACCTGTGCATCTTGCCTCGTGTCAAAGGACCACAGGCAAATCCATTGCCTCAAGAGCCTCTACAAATTCTTCAGCTCCTCCGCATTCCTCAACAGGCCCCACCTTGATGAAGACAAAGGCCACTACTGGACGAGGCACTAGACCAAGTCCTCACAAGAAGCAGGTCGCCTTTCAAGTACCATCCGATGACGACGAAGCTGATGATGAGGAACTTGCTGAAATCATCAGAGACAGACAGCAAAGGGCTGCTAGAGCCAAAGGCACAAATGTGCCTCTGCTTTTGGATCCAAAGTTGATCCTTGATTTCATTGATCTCTGGCACAAGGACCCCAATACTCCTATGCCTGACTTCAATCTTACTCATGGCCAAGGTCACATGCTGATCGCCTTCATAGGCAAAGAAAAATGGAAATTCGAGAAGGCTAGGAAGTTGAAGAAAGCGCAGTACAAGAAAGAGCGCTTGCTGAAGAAAAATGTTGTCAAAATGACAACTGATGAACTTGTAGCTCTGCAATCTGAGATCAAGAATCTTAGTGATGAATTTGATTGCTACTATGCTGACTGGCTCGGAGCCAAAGTCAGATTTGTCAATCTGACAAAGGGATTCACCTCCAATGTTGCTGCCCCAACGCAACATGAATCTCCTCAGGCTGAAGCATCCGCTCAGCCAACTGAAGAACATGCCAGCACCGCTGATGACAATCAGGCTGCTGATGAAACTGCTAGTACGAGGGATGATGACTGTATTCCATCCGCTGATGACATTGCCAGGGCAACCACTAGTGTTGCACCTGAAGAACAAGCTAGGCCAGCTGAAGCTTCAACCGATGTGCCTGAAGAATCTGATCCAACCAGGCAAACTAAAACAGTTGTGCCTGAGGTAACTGAACCAATTTCCTCTGCTCCTCCTGCACCAAAACCAAGTCCAGTTCTTCCTTCTGCTTCAGAAGCGAAGAAAACCAAAGCTGCGGAGCGAGCAGCAGTGAAGAAAAGAAAAGCATCTACTTCATCTCATTGACAAGCTCTTTTGAGAATCCCATTGATGCTATTCCTGTCTCCAGTATGCCATCAAAGGAACTCGTTCCTTTTGGTGAAGAATATGAGATCCCAAGCGGATCTGATGTAGATGTTCCTTCTGCTGCTTCTGCAGAGCAGTTGGACGAAGAAATTGAAGTGGATAATATCCCTTCAACCCCAATCATCTCATCGCCTATGCCTCAGTTCACAGCTGAAGAGGCAGGCCTTGAAGAATTAAGTGAAGAAGATGAAGATGTGGACATTGGGAGCACCACACCTGTGATGAATGATGACTTTTGGGAAAGTCAGCACCCCAACTCTCCTTTGTTCACGCAACTGCAACAAATCCCTTAGTCCCCGGTGCACACTGAAGTTATAATGGGCTCTGAAGAACCTCGCACCACTCCGTCCATTCATGAAGAAATTCAAGCCACTAGTGCTGATGAAAATGCTACTGAAGAAATGAATACCCAGGCTGCAACTGAAGCTGAAATTGAAATTCCTCAGCCTGTGGTGCCTGAGAATGTGATTCCTGAGGCTGTAATGCAATTGACTGATACTCCTCAGCCCAAGCCGAAGAATCCCTTCTCCAAGAAGCAAAACTTCAAGGCTGATGACTTCTTCCATGAGCATGTGTTCTTCACAGACTACAATCCATATGACTCTGCTCATCTTAGAAGGAAGCGCTTCTGGACTCCCATCCAAGCAAACTTCTATTCTTCACTGCTTTTTGATAAGGACAAAGTCTTCGACCATGAGCATATTCCTCACGTGGACATGGAATCACTGCCTTGCTTCACGCCAGTCCTCAGTGTTCTTCACGATGCTGGACTGCTCAACTTTTGCACTGATATATGTGATTGGAATGAAGAACTAATTCTTCAGTTCTATGCGAGGCTGCACATCACAGGAAATGCTGAAGATGTGAACTCTTGGGTGTGACTGGATGACAGAAAATACTCACTTCAAAGCACTGGCCTCTGAATTGCTTCATGCCCTGCCTGTCAGTCCACCCCTTGATGGTGCATGTTGTATCTATCATGAACCTGAGCTCTCTGATCACTATATGCAAGTGTTGATGAAGCCGCTGAAGCCCGGTCAAGCCCCAAGGACCAAATTCCTCGTGAAGGAATTGTTGTATGTGCCACGGACTGTCTATCGCATCTTGACCAAGACATTGAGTCCAATCAAGGGCCATGACTCAAATGAAGAAGAGGTTGTTGGCATCATGAAGAATATGCTATTCAACATCATTCATGGCGTTCCTGTCAACTATCATGATTTCTTCATGAGGACTCTGGCCAATGTTGCATTGTCCCCTTTTGAATTGAAGCCTTACGCTCCCTGGATTATGAGATTCCTCAGGTTAAGGTCTTCAGTCAATTACAAGGCTAACACTCTCAACCATGGCAGCTACTTGCCCCCCATTGAAGTCCTCAAGTGGACATTTTCCTCAGCTGACAAAAAGGGCAAGGCTACTGCTGTTATTGATGAAGGCATTAGTCCATTGGATGGTCAGTTCCGCAAAGCTGCATCTTACTCCACCAATGATGACTCTGCCACTCATGACTCTGCCGCAAATGCTTCAAAACAAAATCCTCAAGGCACAGCTCCAAGGGTGATGACTGGTCGTGAGCTGCTCCTCAGTCTTCACCAGAAGGTCAATCGTAACCACAACTGGGTTAAGCGTCAGTTTGGTTCTATTCTTCACAACATGACTTCTACACACAATGCAGCGAAGAAAAACCATTACTACCTCCATGAAGTCTTTGGTCGCACCTGCACTGTTCTGTCACATCTTTATGGTGAAGAAGATCTGAAGCAAATGGGTCTCAAGCAGGACTTTGACTGGTCTCAGCCACCAGCGAAGAAATTCAAGAAAGTCAAAGTTCCTTCCTTGGTGGCCAGATCATATTCTTCATCGCGCGACACTGATGAGCATGAAGATTTGGACGACACTGCGGCAGGCCTTACTTCAACAACCGACCCCAACAACGCTGGCGCTCCTCCATCGACTTCGTGATATTCTTCAGGGGCGTTAGTCCTCACTTTTCGTCCCTTTTGGTCATTCGATGAGAAAGGGGGAGAAATTTGAGTTAGTCTTCAAGCGGGTCTCTATATATGCACATTTTTTTGCTAAGTTACAACTTTTGTTCTTTTGAAGACATTGTTGGATCGAGTTGTAAACTTAAACCCGATGGTGGTCTGATAGTTTCGCTGTGTTCTTCTGCATGCTATTTCCTCATATATGTTAATGCACGCATGCTAAATCACATCAGTCACCATATTTCATCATGCATTTCAAATTCTTCATATGATATGTTAAATGCCTGTATGAATTACAAGATATAGGGGGAGATCTCCATGATTCTACTCTTCAAATGTGCATTGCTTCAAAAGCAAATTCCTCACTATGCACATCTTCACGGGGAGTTCATCTATATCTTGCAATCAAACTCCTCAATATATGTATTTACACTTCATATATTTATCCCCGTTGAAAACTTAACCTATATTGTCATCAATCACCAAAAAGGAGGAGATTGTAAGTGCATCTAGTGCCCCTTAGTGATTTTGGTGTATTGAAGACTTATAGGTTAATGGGACTGATGCGTTTGTGAGTGTACACAGGTCTATAAGTCTGAGGAGTTTGATATTTATAGAGAAAGTCGACCCCTAAAAATGAATGTCTTCGACTGAAGACTTTGAATTTCTGAAGACTTTGAAAGTGAAGAAATTGGTGTGACTGTGAAGACTTGATATTCATACGAGGAACATGAAGCGTGAAGACTTTTGTTTTCGTAGTTTCATTTTCTCTTTCTTGAGTCATAGGAAACACCGTACTGTTAAAGGGGGTCGAGGAAAAACTAAGGAAAAGTCTCCAAGTGATGCTCATCTCAAAATCCTACACCTACCAATCCTTTCGAGTGAAGCCATTGGAAATCTCATGCAGTTCAGTCAATTTCTTCAGTGACAGAGACAAAGATCTTCTGGTCTCTAAGGAATTTGTTCTGACTGAGGAGTTAGGAATTCGCCAGTGTGGATTGCCTACAAGTGAGGAACATGACAGCCTTGAGGAATTTGTGCCTCAAATTTCCGACCGTTGTTGTGCTATGCGCCAGCTGTCCCAAAATATCTACCCACCTAATGGTCATATCATTGAAGGGCATTTATGTCTTATCATGTCAGGCTGCTCCGTAGGCTATAAATAGCCGCCCCTACAACCACTAGTTGGTTGGCTGCTCCGAGAGAAACTGGCACTTGTCATTGAGAGCATCCCATCCTCCAAGGACTTTGAGCGAAAATCATCAAGCGAGGAAAACCCAAACCCAAACACCTACAAACACAAAGTGATTGAGCATCACTGAAGAGATAGATCATGTGTGGATCCGATGCTTGTTACCTTTGAAGACTGTGCATCTTCCAGACGGTTAGGCGTCATGGTCTAGAGCATCCAAGAGGAAATTGCGGATCACCGAGTGACTGAGTTTGTGAAGGTTTGGAAGTCACCTGAAGACTTACCACGAGTGATTGGGCGAGGTCTGTGTGACCTTAGCTCAATGAGAATACGGTGAGGACTGTGTGTCCTCGGGTTTAAATACCTAGCCGCTCCAACCACACGTACAACCGTCACAACAGTTGGAACTGGTCTACCAAATCATTGTCTTCACCGAGCTAACTGGTTCTATTTCCTCAACCCTTCCATTTCCTCATTACTGTGTTGTGTGCTTGTTCATATCTGTTTGAAGACTTTAACTGAAGACTTTCTCAATTTCCTCAGTTCCATTTCTTCAGTCTGTTTGTCTTCATCCTGTTTTATCCTGTGCTTATGCTTTCTGTACTCTGTGTCTATTTTCATTTCATCATGATATCCATGTTTATGTTATGTCATGTATGCATCTGAGTACTTATTCTGCTGCAAGTAGTTCTTCACTCAGGAAGTTCCTCACCCTGAAATTCCTGAGTGAAGAATTCTTAAAAATCGCCTATTCACCCCCCCCCCTCTAGTCGACTTAACGCACTTTCAGGATCTTTTAGAAAGAATTAAACGCAACTCTGAAGATTGGGAACTCAGCGAAGGTAAAGAGTCAGGTATTAATTAAGTTGAAGTGTTATTGTGTTAAATCGTTTATGAATACCGATGCTTTTCAAAAGTTAGCACTAAATATGGACTTGACTCTGAGATAGTAGCCTCCCTTTGTGAATCTTTTTCTACTCATGTTGACCTCCCTAAGGAGAAGTGGTTTAAATATCATTCACCTATTAAATAAGAAATTAAAGAACCGATAATAGCTAAAGATGAAACTATTATCTATAATGTTGATCTAGTTGTTCCTATTGTTTATATTGAAAACCCACCTTTCCCTGTTAGGATAAAGGAGCATGCTAAAGTTTCAACTGTGGTCAATAAAAGTTATATTAGAACACCTAAACCGGCTGAACAAATCAAGGTAGAACCTAGTGTTGCTTTGGTTAAGAATATCTTGAAAGAAAATATTGATGGGCATGTTATTTACTTCTGTGGTGAAGCTGCTAGAATTGCTAAACCCAATGAAAAAGATAAACATAGACTCGTTGTTGGCATGCTTGTTGTCTCAGTCAAAATAGGAGATCATTGTTATCATGGCTTATGTGATTTAGGTGCTTGCGTGAGTGCTATTCCTTTTACCTTATATTAAGGAATTGTGAATGATATAGCACCCGCTGAAATACAAGACATAGATGTTACTATTAAACTTGCAAATAGAGACACCATTAGACCACTTGGGATTGTTAGAGATGTTGAAGTCTTGTGTGGGAAAATAAAATATCCCACTGATTTTCTTGTTCTTGGTTCCCCACAACACGACTTTTGTCCCATTATCTTTGGTCGACCTTTCTTGAACACCGTAAATGCTAAAATAGATTGTGAGAAACAAACCATCGGTGTTAGTTTCAGTGAAGAGTCTCATGAGTTTGACTTTTCTAAGTTTAGTAGAAAGCATCATAAGAAAGAATTGCCTAGTAAGGATGATTGGTCTTGCATCTATTGTTGTGCCTTCTACTGATCCACTAGAACAATATTTGCTAGACCATGAAAATGATATGCATATGCATGATAGAAATGAAATAGATAAAAATTTCTTTGAACAATGTCCTCTGCTTAAACACAATTTTCCTATTGAAACTCTAGGAGGTCCTCCTCCACCTAAAGGTGATCATGTGTTTGAATTAAAACAATTTCTAGACACTTTGAAATATGCTTATCTTGATGAGAAAAAGATATATCCTGTTATTATTAGTACTAACCTTTCAGAACATGAAGAAGTAAGATTACCGAAGGTTCTGAAGAAGCACCGAGGTGCTATCGGATATACTCTTGATGATTTAAAGGGCATTAGCCCCACTCTCTGTCGGCACAAAATTAATATGGAACCGGATGCTAAACCCGTTGTTGATCACCAACGACGTTTAAATCCTAAAATGAAAGAAGTGGTAACGACTGAAATACTGAAGCTTCTGGAAGCAGGTATAATTTATCCTGTAGCTGATACTAGATGGGTAAGTCATGTTCATTGTGTCCCTAAGAAAGGAGGTATTACTGTTGTTCCTAATGAGAAGAATGAACTTATTCCACAAAGAATTGTCACTGGCTATAGAATGGTAATTGAGTTTAGAAAATTAAATAAAGCTACTAGAAAAGAGCATTACCCTCTACCTTTTATTGATCAAATGCTAGAAAGATTGTCAAAGCACACACACTTTTGTTTCCTTGATGGATATTCTGGTTTTTCTCAAATACCAGTTTCACAACCTGATCAAGAGAAAACCACCTTTACTTGTCCTTTTGGAATTTATGCTTATAGACAACTGCTATATTCACTGATTTTTCTGAAAAGATTGTTGAGGTTTTCATGGATGATTTTTCCATTTATGGAACTTCTTTTGATGATTGCTTAAGCAACCTTGATCGAGTTTTGCAGAGATGCGAGCAAACTAATCTTGTCTTGCATTGGGAGAAGTGCCACTTTATGGTTAATGAAGGTATTGTCTTGGCACATAAAATTTCTGAACGAGGTATTGATGTGGATAAAGCTAAAGTTGATGCAATTGAGAAAATGACATGTCCTAAAGATATCAAAGGTATTCGTAGTTTCCTCTGTCGGCATCCTGGGAACGGGGGTCCCCAGACTTGCCTGCCTGCGGCCCATGGCGTGGCTCCACCAGCGGCCCTATACGGCCCATCTTCACCAGCAAACACTCAAGACCCTCGCGAGGGGCCAAGCCTCGTGAGGCTGGCGACACAAGACCTCCTCGGGATGGCCTCACTAGGCTGGCTCGCGAAGGGCGGAGAGATCAAGGCAAGGGATACCTCGCGAGGTTCCTATGACGCAAGCCATGACGACTGGAGCCAGGCGGGCGCCAGCACGCACAGTGTCCTCGTTTCCTCTTTGGTGCTAAAGAGGCAAGCGCAGGCGAGGAGTCCCAAGGCATCAGGCAAAGGTTTCCATATCGGTGCAACGAGACCAAGAACAGCAGGACGACAGGACGGAGGTCACCGTGGAGCCCAAGACGGCGTCACCACTAGAGCCTTTGGCAGGGCCTCTATAAATAGGACTAGCCACCATCATAGAGGGGGGCGGATCATTCAGATCATCCTCATCCACACAAGTTCACCAAGCACAAGAGCACCTCTCCTCAGGAGGCTCTTCTTCCTTTGTAACTGTTCATCCTCAGCCCAAGAGGCAATACACCACACTGGAGTAGTGTATTACACCACATCGGTGGCCCGAACCAGTATAAACTCTTGTGTCTCTCATTCTTCGGGTTCGTCGAGCTAGGCCTTGCGATTTGGCGAGACCGATCTAGGGAGGGAGAGATCTTCATGCGCACCCCAGTGTTCGAACCTCAAGGGCTTTGCCGGAACCCGAAATCTGACATTTGGCGCGCCAGGTAGGGGTGCGTCGAAGCCTTCCTTCCACCAACCCGCGTCCCGTCGCTTCGCCGCATCCATGGCGGACGCTCACCACGCCCGTGCTGAGCGCTGGGCCGCCCTCGCCCCCCGTGTCGCTCAGACAGCTCCTGTCGGCGGGCATCCCCGTCGTTCCCCATCACCCGCCGTCAACGCCATCACCGGCACGGCGAGAAACAAGCAGCAAGCATCCTCGCTGCACCCCTCGGTGCGACGGGATGGCCGCACCGCCACTCCGTCACTAACCCCAGTCAGCTCATCATCTCACGCTCATCGCGCTCCCACGGACGCGGAGGCCGCGCTGCTCATGTCACGCGAGCTCATGCGCTACCGCCCAGTCGACGACCTCTACGAGGACTGGCTAGACCGCATCGCCGAGCTCGTCAGCGTTGCAGGGGGCTCCCCCGCGCCGTCCCTCTCGCTGCCTCGCCCCACGCCAGCTGCGGGCGACGTGGCTCACGGAGCGCCTCCACCACCTCTGCACCAAGATGGCGCTCTGGCCCCAAGGCGTGCGGCTCCCCGGCGTGACCCTCCTCGTCGGGCGCCAGCGCGAGAAGAAGGAAGCTGCCAAGAAGTTCCCGACCTTAAGAAAACGCTCCACCGCTCCCAGCACCGTCACGTCAGGATCGCTTGCCGCGGCAGGGCCATGCGCCACTTGCCGTGGCGGCGCGGGGACACCAAGATCAAGCTCCGCCCCCACGACGGGCCCCGGTGGCCATAGCAGGCTGTCGCGCTTTCACTCCCGAGCTGCGTAGCATCGCCTGGCCGGGCAAGTTCAAGCCAGACCTGCCTCGTCGCTACGACGGAACCCCCGACCCCGCGGAGTTCTTGCAGCTCTACGAGCTGAGCATCGAGGCGGCCAATGGCGACGAGAAAGTCATGGCGAACTGGTTCCCCATGGCTCTCAAGGACGACACTCGCTCATGGCCCCTGAACCTGCCCCCGGGCTCGATCTCCTCCTGGGATGAGATGCGTGACCGCTTCATCGCCAACTTCCAGGGCACTCGCGACCGCCCTCCAGCCGTGGGTGACCTACGCCGCGTCATGCAGCAGCCAGGGGAGACCCTGCAGAAGTACATCCAGCGCTTCAACAACGTTCGCCTCAAGATCCCCAAGGACACAGACGAGGCCATCATTTCAGCGTTTTTCGATGGCGTCTGCGACGTCAAGATGAAGGAGGAGCTCGCCATCCACGAAGAGCTATGCACGGCTTTGGAGCCGTTGAACCTGGCGACCAAGTGCGCAAGAGCTGAGGAGGGGCGCCTCTCCCTCCTTGAGCTCCCGGCTACTGACCCGGATGAGAAGAAAGCCAAGGCCAAGGACATGAAGTGCAAGGGAGTAGCAATGCTCGCAGCGGAGCCACACACGAAGCATGGCCGGGACCACCCCGAGTCGTCCAAGAGCAGCCAGCCGTTCTGCGCCTTCCACAACGTACACAGCCACAACACCAACGACTATTAGGAGCTCAGGGCCATTCGAGATGGGCGCTTCGGTCAACGCCCCGAGCGCAACCGGGGATACGGCCGAGGAGGAGGACAAGGCGGAGGATGCTGGGACGACCGCGGCGCTCGTCAGGAGTGTCACTACCGGCCTCGCGAGGACCGCTGGCAGGATCAGCCTCGTGAGGGCGCATGGAGGGATCAGCCTCGCGAGGATCGCCCTCAGGGCAATGCTGGTCTTCCTCCGCTGCCGCCACCGCCAAGAAGGAACGACGACCACCATCAGGACGAGGGGGCTGGGGGCTACCAGGAACCGCGTGCTATCGCCTGCATATTTGGCAGAGCTCAGGCCCCTGCTTCTCAGTGCATCTTCAAGCAGTTTGATCGCGAGGTGAACACAGCCCTTCCCAGGCTCGAGGCCACGCGCCCGCTCAGGTGCTCCAAGTGCGCCATCACTTTCAGCTCAGCGGACCAGCTCAAGTGCGTGGCCACTGCTGGTGCCCTCCCAATGTTCTGCTCACCCGTCCTTAGCAACGTTCTAGTCACCAAGACCCTCTTCGACAGTGGCTCAGGGCTTAATGTCCTGTCCGTCGAGACGTTCGACAGCCTCCAAGTACCATACAACCAGCTTCAGCCTACCAAGCCCTTCTCCGGAGTGACCGACGGCTCCACCACTCCGATAGGGCAGGTCCGCCTCCCTGTCACCTTCGGACAGCGCGACAACTACCGCACCAAGCTCATCGACTTCGACGTTGCTTACATCCGCCTGCCGTACAATGCAATCCTCGGGTATCCGGCCCTGGCCAAGTTCATGGCGGTGACCCACCACGGCTACAACGTCCTCAAGATGCCAGGAAGCGGCGGGATTATCACCGTCCCCTGCGAAGAAAGAGATGCGGTGTGCTCCCTCGAGCGCGCCTTCCAAGCCGCAGCGATCGAAGACCCCGACAACGACGCAGCACGGTACCCTCCTGAGGCCGTCCCCAAGAAGAAGAAGCAGCTACTCTGCACAGGGCTTCAGGGGAGCGGCGCCTCTGGCGGTGCAACATCAGGATCAGCGCCCGCGCCTGGGGCGCCTCCCTCCCTCGCATAAGAAGGCGCGCCCGGCGCCCTCCTCGGGCATTGCTCAGGGGCTCTCTTCTGGAGGGCCTCGGACCTAGCCAACATAGTGAGGGAGGCGCTCACGCACCACATGGAGGTGTGCTTTGCGGCACGTTTCCCTCAAGAGGACACCGGGCGAGGAGCGCCCGGCGCTCAGGAGTTCGTTACCAAGGTCACTCAGGAGCTGCAGGATGCAAGAGCCATGCGCGGCGACTGCCGCCCACCTGGCGCGGCCCCCCATCCTGGCGAGGATGGTGGGCTGCGCTTCTGCGTCGACATCCCAGGGCTCAACAGGGCCGCAGCTCAGGAGCTCTTCTGGCCTTCGCGCGTGGGACGTTGCGAGGGGCCACCTCACAGCTATGTTCCCATGCCGTTTGGCCTGCCGAGCGTGGCATCTGCCTTCCAGCGCAACCTGCGGAGCATCCTGGCGGCTCAGGAGGCCAGGCATCACACAGTCCTGACGGAGATGGAGACGGTCCTCGAGGAGTCGCCCGGGCCCCAAGAGCCTCCCGAGGCTCAGGGCCCCGGTGGCTCGTGAGGAGCAACCCCTTCGCCACGCATCTTCAGTTGCCCCAACATCCCTTCGACAACGGAACCAGGTGACATTTTCCAAGTTTATTTAGCTGGGAGCGCTGTCGGATGTGGGGTTCCGGCAAAACCCTTAAGGTTCGAACTCTGGGGTGTGCGCGAAGTCTTTCCCTCCTACCGATCTACGCCCTAGCTCACTAAGATCTCGCGGACGAACTCGACAAACTCGCAACACGGAAAGACACGAGGTTCATACTGGTTCGGGCCACCGTTGTGGTGTAATACCCTACTCTAGTGTGGTGGTGGTGGATTGCCTCTTGGGCTGATGAGGAACAGTACAAGGGGAAGAACAGCCTCCTGAGGTTGAGGTGTTCTTGTGCGTGGTGTGAGTGGGGTGCCTCTGGATTTGATGCCCCTACTGTGGTGGCTAGTTCAACTTATAGAGGCCCTGGTCCTCTCCCCAAATATTGAGCGGGAAGGGAGCCAACAATGGCGGGCGAATTTGAAGGGGAACAGCTAGTACAAGCTATCCTCACAAAAGTGGTCTTCGCCTGCGAAAGGCTCTGGTGGTGACGCCGTCTTGGGCTCCACGATGACCTTCGTCTTGCCGTCCTTCTGGTCTTGGTCTCGATGCACCGATATGGCAACCTTTGCCTGATGCCTCGGTACTCCTCGCCTGCGCTTGCCTCCTTAGCACCAAAGAGGAAACAAGGACGCTGCACGCGCTGGCGCCCGCCTGGTGTCGATCGTCATGGCTTACGTCACGAGAGCCTCGTGAGGTTTGCCCCGCCTTGATATCTCTGCTCCTCGTGAGCCTGCCTGGCCAGACCACTCCTGAGGAGGTCTTGCGTCGTCCGCCTCGCGAGGCTCGGCCCCTCGCGAGGGTCTTGGATGATTTGTCGATGAAGATGGGTCGTACGGCCCGCTAGCTTAGCCACGCCGTGGGCCGCAGGTAGGCAAGTCTGGGGACCCCCGTTCCCAGAACGCCGATAGTAGGCCCCGGGCCCAAGGTGCGCTCGGGCTTGGCTTTGCGGCGAAGCCAAGGGTCAATTACGGAGCGCCGCCGGCTCCAAAAGCCCGCGGCCTCGATTGACGCGTGGCGGTTGATTGGACGTGGGCGTCTCTGCTTCCCCATGCTGCCTCGGCAACTGCTTCACTTGACAAGTCCCTGCGACATGCAAGGGAAACCATCATTACCTGTGATCGTGGGAGGCGCCGGTTGGCCTTCTTTTGCTATAAATGGGGAGGGGGTGGAGCCCCGTCGCCCATCTCTTCCTTGCTTGCTTGCTCCTTCCTCCTTACTCCACTGCTAACAGTAATGGCGCCACCGAAGAGGTTCTCCGCCGCGGAGAAGGGCAAAGCCCCTCGGGAGGGACCTGGCTCCCCGGCGCCCAAACGACGACGTGGCTGTCCCCGCAGGCATGTCGCGACCCCCGCCGTGGCCCCCGGCTCTCGGGGCGGCGCCGCAGTGCGTGGCAGGGGCCACTCCAGTCGCGGCAGTCCTGTTGACGAGAGGAGACGTGCCGTGGTTGCGCGACCTCCTCGGCTGCGGTTCCATGCGTCAGAGATGCTGTCGGAGTTCGTTGTCTGGTTGGAGGACCCGGCCGGTAGCTGGCTCCAGCTTCCCCGCTTCCTTGCCGACGAGCTGTCGGCCTCCGGCCCTAGCGTGCTCTGGCTACAGGCAGACGGCTGCTGCAGCCGGGCTTCTTGGGTCGCGGTCGAGGTCTCCGTCGCGGGCAACATAGCTCCGGCCCGCGGTTGGCAGACGTTCGCCCGCGCGCGGGGCCTGGGCAGGTGGTGCACCCTCCACTTCAAGTTTGATGGCAACGCGACCCTCTTCATGAGGGTGTTCGGGGAAGACAGTCGCCGCGCCGGATGCTGCCCCGAGGTGAACGACGGCGAGGAGGTGCTCGGCCTTGGTGATGGTCGGGACGAGGAGGAGGACGAGCCCGCCGGTCGCGCCTCGTCTGGCTATGGCGGCTCCTCCCTAGGCGACAGTTCCAGCAGCGGCGGCCTTGATCAGCCGCCGCGTCACCGTGCCCGCTTCGAAGGTGGTAGCGGGTCATTTCGCCGCCGCGCATCGGTGAAGCGCGAGGAGGGGTCCGACTAGACCCGGGACGTCGCCGAGGTGCCGCCCCCGTCGGCTGCCGCAGGGGCGATCGCCGCTTTTGTTATGTTCTCCTTTTCCTTCCTGCATCGAAACGAAACCAGCATGGGCCCGGAGGGGCGTCTATCGAACCATAACTTATTAATCATTATGCTACGCTTGTTGTTCCAGTGTTGTGTGGCTATTTTGCGCAAAGACAACTTAGCCTGGAGCGTTCGGGGCGCCCTCCTCCCTACGAGACGTTTATTTCCTCGTGTCCGTCCTGACCTTGTGGTCTGCGATTGCTCAGGAACTTCAAAAAATTTGTTAGGGAGTTTGCCAGGAGACTTGCCGTTCACCCAAGCCTTGACCCAACGCTTTATATCACGGTACCCGAGGGGCACGGACTAGGAGAGATGCGCCGGTTTTCGGGCTCGAACGAGGGTGGCTCGCGAGAAGGCAGAGAGGAGAAAAAACGCTCGCGAGGGCACCTGCCTAGCCCCCTTGCGAGGTATGCGAGTGAGAGAACACGAGCGAACCAGAGCCGGAAAATGCAGTAAGAGGCGAGGGAATCGAATCGGCAAGGAACACCAAAGGCAAACTTCGATTAAGGAAAAATGAGCCAACTACGGAAAACAAATGAAAAGCCGCGTCTGGCACCTAGTCTAGTCTTCAAGTCTTCTCACCAGCGCGGAGCTAAGTGCTGCCACTAGGCGTGGGCGGGAGCCCCAGGGCCTGAGGCCAGCGCTCCTGAGACACCGGGGCGTGTACAGCCCCACTCATTATTACGTGAGAGTGTCACGGGCGGCGATTCTTCACAGGCACCGGGCCGTCTTCACAGGCTCTGGGCCTTTCTTCACAGGCTCTGGGCCTTGCTTCATGGGTAGAACTTCCGGAGGTGCTGGATGTTCCAGGCGTTCTGGACGGGCATCCCGTCTTGCGTCTCCAGGTGCGCTGCACCAGGCCTGGAGACATGGACGACCCTGAACGGGCCCTCCCACATGGGCAAAAGCTTGTGCAGCCCTTCCCTGGAGAGGGCCCGCCTCAGGGCGAGGTCGCCCACCTCGAGCGTCCTGGAGCGGACATTGCGGCAGTGGTATCGCCGCAGGATTTGATGGTACCATGCCACCCTCAATGCAGCTTCGCGACGGCGTTCCTCCCCTAGCACGAGATCCATCCCCCGCGTGGTGTCCTACTGCGTTTCGTCGAACGCCAGGACCCGTGCGGAGCGATGCTTGACCTCGTGAGGAAGGACTGCTTCAGCTCCGTAGACGAGGAAGAATGGAGTCTCGCCCGTTGGCTTGGTAGCGGTGGTGCAGATGGACCACAGCACGGACTGAAGCTCGTCGTGCCAGCCCCTGCCGCAGGCTTCCAGCTTCTTCTTGAAGGTCCTGGTCTTGAGTCATGGTTGTTGTGTGTTCCTGCAACGCGGTTACGTGCAAGCACTCTGCGTCCTCAGGTCCCGGCCCTCGAGCAAGCTCAGCCACCGCTGGTATGCCAGGTCGCGATGCCGTGGTCAAGGCCAGAGGGTGAGGGCTGGAGAGCCAGTAAGAGCTCCTAAGTCGCGATGCTCAGGAGCCCCCCTTTTAACGCGCAAGCGAATTGCACGGGATGAATGGACCCGTGGCGGGTGGCGATCGAGCGGGTGATAACCGTAGGCAGGTTAATCATGGAAGGAAAATCAGCTTATGTAAATGCAGGCAAATACATGCCACCGGGTCCGGCCCGAGCGGCTTGGGGATGATGCAGCCCGAGGGGTGCCCCCAGCAAGGTAAGCTAAAGACATAAGCAAAAGGGGTACATGCCACAGGGACGGACCCATGCGGCCTGGGAACAATGCAGCCCGTGGGGTGCTCCCAGCTAAACGAGCTTGGAAAATGTCACCTGGTTCTGTAGACGAAGTAGAGTTGGTGCAGCTGAAGGCGCGCGTCGAAGGAGTGGCTCCTCAAGAACCAGCGGGGCCCTGAGCCTCGGGAGGCTCTGGGGGCTCGGGAGGTTCCTTGAAGACCGTCTCCATTTCCTCCAGGACGGCATGATACCTGGCCTCCTGAGCCGCCAGGACGCGCCACATGTTGCGCTGATAGGCAGACGCCATGCTCGGCAAGCCAAAGGGCATGCGAACGTAGCTATGTGGCGGGCCCTCGCAACGGCCCACACGCGAAGGCCAGAAATGCTCCTGAGAAGCGGCCCAGTTGAGCCCTGGGACGTCGATGTACACACGCAGCCCAGCATCCTCGCTCGGATGGGGAGCTACGCCTCGTGGGCAGCCATTGTCGCGCATCGCCCTTGCGTCTTGCAGTTCCTGAGTGGTCTTGGTGATGAACTCCTGAGTGGTGGGCACTCCTTGCCCTGTGTTCCCCTGAGGGACACGTGCCGAGAAGCACGCATCCAAGTGGTGCCCAAGCGCCTCCCTTGTGAGGTTGGCAAGGTCCAAGTCCCTCTAGAAGAGAGCCCTCGAGCCCTGCCCAAGGAGGGCGCCGGGCGCGCCTTCCTGTGCGATGGAGGAAGGCGCCCCTGAAGCGGGTGCCGATCCTGATGAGGCTCCAGCTGCGTCGCTGCCCTCCTGAGATCCTGCTCGGCGCAGCTGTTTCTTCTTCTTGGGGAGGGCTTCAGGAGGGCCCTCGCTTCTACCGTCGGGGTCGTCGAATGCTGCAGCTTGGAAGGCGCGCTCGAGGGAGCACACCGCATCTCTCTCTTCACATGGGACCGTGATGATTCCGCCGCTTCCTGGCATCTTGAGGACGTTGTGGCCGTGATGGTTGACCGCCATGAACTTGGCCAGGGCTGGATACCCGAGGATGGCGTTGTACGGCAGGCGGATGTGCGCGACGTCAAAGTCGATGAGCTCGGTGCGGTAGTTCTTGCGCTCCCCGAAGGTGACAGGCAGGCGGACCTACCCTATCGGTGTGGTGGAGCCGTCGGTCAGTCCTGAGAAAGGCTTGGTAGGCTGAAGCTGCTCATATGGCACTTGGAGGTTGTCGAACGTGTCGACGGACAGGACATCGAGTCCTGCGCCGCCGTCGATGAGGGTCTTGGTAACCTGCACATTGCTGATGACTGGGGAGCACAGCATTGGGAGGACGCCAGCGGTTGCTGCGCACTTGAGCTGGCCTGCCGAGTTGAAAGCGATGGCGCATTGGGACCAACTGAGCGGGCACGTGCCCTCGAGCTTGGAGAGCACCGCGTTCACTTCACGAGCGAACTGTTTGAAGATGCGTTGCGAGGCTGGGGCCTGCGCGCCGCCCAAGATGCAGGCGATTTCACGCGGCTCCTGGAAGCCCCCAGCCCCCTCGTCCTGGTGGTGATCGTCGTTCCTTCTTGGTGGTGGCGGCAGTGGGGGAAGAGCGGCGTTGCCCTAAGGGCGATCCTCATGAGGCTGGTCCCTCCAGGCGCCCTCGCGAGGATGGTCCTGCCAGCGGTCCTCATGAGGCCTGTCGCGCCACTCCTGGCACGGGCCACGGTCGTCACAGCGTCCGCCTCCACGTCCTCCTCCACGGCCGTAGCCACGGTCACTGCGCTCTAGGCATCGACCGAAACATCCTTCGCGAATGGCTCTGAGCTCTTGACAGTCACTGGTGTTGCGGGTGTTCAGGTTATGGAAGGCGCAGAATGGCCGGCTGTTCATGGATGACTCGGGCTGATCCCTGCCCCGCTTGATGTCTGGCTCCGCCGCAAGCACTTCCGCTTCCTTGCGCTTCACGTCCTTGGCCTTGGCCTTCTTTTCCTCTGCAGCCGCAGCTGGCAGCTCGAGGAGGGAAAGGCGCCCCTCCTCAGCTCTTGCGCACTTGGTCTCCAGGTTGAACAGCTCCGAAGATGTGCACAGCTGCTAGTGGATGGCGAGCTCTTCCTTCATCTTGACGTCACGGACGCCGTCTGAGAACGCGGAGATGATGGCCTCGTCCGTGACCTTGGGGATCTTGAGGCGAGTGTTGTTGAAGCGCTGGATGTACTTCTGGAGGGTCTCTCCTGGTTGTTGCTTGATGCGGCGCAGGTCACCCGCGGCCGACCGGCGGTCGCGAGTGCCTTGGAAGTAGGCGACGAAGCGGTCGCGCATCTCGTCCTAGGAGGAGATCGAGCCGTGCTGCAGGTTCAGGAGCCAGGAGCGGGCACCATCCTTGAGAGCCATGGGAAACCAGTTCGCCATGACTTTCTCGTCGCCGTTGGCTGCTTCGATGCTCAGCTCGTAGAGCTGCAAGAACTCCGCGGGATCGGCGGTGCCGCCGTAGCGGGGAGGCAGATCCGGCTTGAACTTGCCCGGCCAGGCGACACTACGCAGCTCGGGGGTGAAGGCGCGGCAGCTGACCGTGGTTGCCGGGGCCTGCCTCGAAGGTGGAGCTTGGTCTTGGTGAGGCCCACGCACTGCCACCACAAGCGGCGCGCGGGCTTGACGAGGCGGTGCGGGGAGCGCTGGTGCAGCTTCTCGCGGTCGTGGGATTTCTTGGCAGCTCCTCTCTTGCGTGCGGGCGCCAGGCACGGTGGATCACGCCGTGGGGCCAAGCGCCTTGGTGCCAAGGCGCAGTCTTGGGGCAGAGGTGGTGGAGGCGCGCCATGAGCCTCGTCGCCCGTGGCTGGCGGAGGGTGAGGCAGAGAGAGGGACGGCGCCGGGGAGCCCCCTGCGGCGCGGACAAGCTCGGCGACGCGGTCGAGCCACTCCTCGTAGAGGTCGTCGACTGGGCGGTAGCGCAGGAGCTCGTTCGCGCGAGAAGCGCGGCCCGCGCCTCCATGGGAGCACGACGAGCATGAGACGAAGAACCGGCCGGGGTCTGCGACGGAGTGGCGGTGCGGCCGTCTTGCCGCACCGATGGATGCAGCGAGGACGCCTGCTGCTCGTTCCCCACCGGGCCGGTGGCAGCGTTGGCGGCGGGAGATGGAGAATGACGAGGTGGCCCACCGACGGGAGCCGTCTGAGCAACGCGGGCAGTGAGGGCAGCCCGGCGCTCAGCTCGAGCGCGGCGAGCATCCGCCATGGAGACGACGGAGCGACGGATCGACGGAAGGGAAGCTACGGCGCACCCCTACCTGGCGCGCCAAATGTCGAATGTGGGGTTCCGGCAAAACCCTTAAGGTTTGAACTCTGGGGTGCGCGTGAAGTCTTTTCCTCCTACCGATCTACGCCCTAGGTCACTAAGATCTCGCGGACGAACTCGGCGAACTCGCAACATGGAAAGACACGAGGTTTATACTGGTTCGGGCCACCGTTGTGGTGTAATACCCTACTCCAGTGTGATGGTGGTGGATTGCCTCTTGGGCTGATGAGGAACAGTACAAGGGGAAGAACAGCCTCCTGAGGTTGAGGTGTTCTTGTGCATGGTGTGAGTGGGGTGCCTCTGGATTCGATGCCCCTACTGTGGTGGCTAGTTCAACTTATAGAGGCCCTGGTCCTCTCCCCAAATATTGAGCGGGAAGGGAGCCAACAATGGCGGGTGAATTTGAAGGGGAACAGCTAGTACAAGCTATCCTGACAAAAGTGGTCTTCGCCTGCGAAAGGCTCTGGTGGTGACGCCGTCTTGGGCTCCACGACGACCTTCGTCTTGCCGTCCTTCTGGTCTTGGTCTCATTGCACCGATATGGCAACCTTTGCCTGATGCCTCAGTACTCCTCGCCTGCGCTTGCCTCCTTAGCACCAAAGAGGAAACAAGGACGCTGCGCGCGCTGGCGCCCGCCTGGTGTCGATTGTCATGGCTTACCTCACGAGAGCCTCGTGAGGTTTGCCCCGCCTTGATATCTCTGCTCCTCGTGAGCCTGCCTGGCCAGGCCACTCCTGAGGAGGTCTTGCGTCATCCGCCTCGCGAGGCTCGGCCCATCGCTAGGGTCTTGGATGCTTTGTCGATGAAGATGGGCCGTACAGCCCGCTAGCTTAGCCACGCCATGGGCCGCAGGCAGGCAAGTCTGTGGACCCCCGTTCCCAGAACGCCGACAAGTGCCCCCCGGGCTGCATCATCCCCAGGCCGCGTGGGCCTGTCCCTGCGGCATGTATCCTTTTACGTCTTTAGCATTACTTTGCTGGGGGCGCCCCTCGGGCTGCATCATCCCCAAGCCACTCGGGTCCAACCCAGTGGCGTGTATCGTTCTTGCATTTGCCTAAGCTGACTCGCCTTCCATGCTTAATCTATCTATGGTTATCACCGCTTGATTGTCACCCACCATGGGAGCCGCGAGCCGATCGTCTTTCTTCAAGACCCTTCGCATAAGAAGGCTAGGCACGGCGTCTGTGCTCGGGCCCGTCCCTGCAGCGTCGATAAATCCAACGGCTGAGCTCTGTCTGGCGGGCCGGCCCCGTTCACGTCACCTCCTGGGGTCGTTGGTGCATGGCCTTCTCATGCGATAACCTCAGGAAATTCATTCGGCGTAGGTTGCCTAACCATCTTGCAGGAACACCACAGCCATCAAGAACCAAGACCAGGCGCAACCCGCCTTGAGGTAGGGCCTCGTGAGTCCCGCGATGGCTCACGAGTGCCCAGACACACCTCGTCTAGCCCTGCCATGCAAGCCACGTGTCAGGGCGGGGCTGTACACGCCCCGGGGGCTTTCCGCAATAGGGAGTCCCCTCCCACGTACCAGTGGAAGCACCATGCTCCGCGCTGGCAGTCGACACTACCGAGGAGCGGTTATGCCCGTGCAAGTGCGGAAGCGCTATGCTTCGCACTGGTGATAAACAACTAAGGGCGGCCCCATGGCCGTATCAACCTCAGGGAGCCCTTGAGCTCAGTGTCTGGCCCCATCGCAACACCTCCCCTCGGGAGAGTCGCGCGAGGGGGCTGGGCATGGGGGCTGCGCTCGGGTCACGCCCAAGCGTACGCCACCCTGCCAGGTCCCCCGGACCTGGTCGTCGCGCGCCCCTCCCGAGCTGAGCCTCGGCGAGGGCAAAGGTATGAAGGTCGTTTGGGCATCAAGGGGGACTCCTGAGTATCACGACTCAGGAGCCTAACTGGCCACGTAGCCCCTCACTCCTTGGTCTCGTCCTGGTCATCCGGACGACCCAACAGCGGTTGACGTATGCGCGGGGTCGGGCCCTGCCGACGTAGAACACTAGACCTATTCCTGCATTTCCTTTTTGTAAGTTGTTTGCACGTCAAGGGGGACTCCTGAGCATCGCGACTCGGGAGCCTAACTGGCCACGTAGCCCCTCACTCCTTGGTCTCGTCCTAGTGATCCGGACGACCCGACGGCGGCTGAGGTATGCACGGGGTCGGGACCTGTCGACGTAGAATGTAAAGCAAATGGGAAGGAAATCGCAAAATCTCAAAGCAAATATTACAAGACATATTGTTCTCCCAATACCAAATGCAAGTTTAAATGCCTCCACGAGGCATGGTCCATTTTGCAGAAACTAAACAGGAAAGGAGCCGCCAGCAAGCCATCTTGTCACCCCCGGACGTTGCCGCCGTCGCCGGCAAGGGATGCTTCTTCTTCAACGGCGTCGCCTTCACTTGTACCACTAGCCGGAGTTGCAGGATCAGTAGCACCGCCGGTCGAGGGCGCGGGAGCGAAGGCGCGGGACTTCTTCTGCATGGCCTCCACCTGACCCTTCATGGCTGCGGCAGTGGTCGCGCAATGCTCGTCATCCACGGACTCCAGCAGCTCGTCAAGGCGGGTGGCAGGGTCGCAAAGATGGAGGTTGCTGGATACGCGTGTCAACGCGGCTGAGGAAAGAACGCAGGCTTCTTCCTCTGCCATGGGGCCGATGCCACTGACGACGTCCTCAAGCGCATCGACCAGATAAGGAAGCAGCTGGGCGGGGCCCTCGTTGCTGGCGGCCAGCGGCTCCTCCAAGCCCTTCTTGTAGAGTGACTGCAGCGCCGTCCAAGACCTCTCCTCGAGGAGCTTGAAGGCCTCATGGTCCTCAGCTAGGACCTTCGCCTTAGCTTCAAGCTCGGCCTTCTCCGCCTTCAGCTTCTTCTCCAGCTCCTCCAACCGGCCGCGCTCTGTGGCCTGCGCCTTCGCCAACTGCTCCAGCTTGGCATCGCAATGCCTGACTGTTTCCTCTTGGGCCTTCATCTTCTCCTCCTCCGCCTTGCGGCCTCGGGCTTCTTTCACTTGCTCCTCCGTGTGGTCTCCAGCTCGGCCTCCAGCGACCGGCAGCGGTCCTGGGTGGCCCCGGCCTCCTTCAGCGCCACCTCGCGGGCGGCCACGGCTTGGGCGACGGCCTCCTTGTCCTTCTCAGAGTCCGCTACAGCCTAGCTCAGCGTTGCCCGGACAGACACATCGGAATGAAGCCAGCCAGAGACCAGCTCCAAGTGCCTAGCCACTAGGTGACGGCGCCTTGAAGATCTTCTCGCAGCAGGGTCATCGCAGAAAGAGCGCGCTCCAGAACGTCAAGGGAGGCCAAAGGACCCCGAGATAGCAGTGCGGCAGAAGGGGGAGGAGGCGACATCATCACCATGGCCTGGGAGGACGGAGGCTCCTGAGCTTTTGTGATCTCGGCAACCGAGCCAGGCGTCAGCGCACCCGGAGCCAGTGGGTCACGGGGGCTGACTCCTCCCGAGGATGCTCCCCCAAGCCTCGCGAGGATGATCGAGCCAGAGAAGCGCGGGCGCCGTCACTGCCCTTATCCATGGAGAGGGGTGCGGCCACCGTAGGCGATCCGGTCCAGAGCAGCACCGCCTCGTCCTCTTTCCTCCTCTTCGCCATGGGCGTCTGCCTAATCGCGCAACAGAGAAGTGTCAAGGGAAAGCAGCTGAAGCGAGAAGAGAACATGACAAGAACACTTACTGGTCTACCGCGGCGTAGTCCCTCCACTTCGTAAGCTTGAAGTCGGAGAGCTCGCAGCCTGAGGCGCAGGTGCGCGGGCCGCAAGAGCGAAAGAAGGGGCAACGGATGGACTCGAAGCAGATCCAGGCGGAGTCAGAGCAGGAGCGTCATCTCGGGGGATCAATGCCGACCTGCCCCTCGTCGGAACCACGGGCGGCTCCTATCTCTCCGGGAGGACGCCGGCCTCGTCATCATCATCAGGCAGGGTGCGGAGGATGTCGGCCTTGCGTAAGGGGGGGGTCTCCCCCATCCCCTTGGGGGTCGCCTCCGAGTCACGCTCCTCGCCCTCCTTCTCTTCCTCCTCCTTGCGAGAATCGCCAGAAGACACGTCCACCAGCACCGTCGCCACCAGGACCCCAGGGGGCACCGGCGGCACCAGGTCGTGCCCGTCAAAGGTGGGCATGGAAGCCATGACCTGTGCCCCGTCCTTGCAGAGGAACAAGGGAACGAGGGCACTCGGCGGATACTCTTGGTCGTCCCCGACCAAGAGGCGGAGAGCGACAGCCAGCTCTTTGTCGGACAATGCCTCCGGACTCAGGCGAAGCTTGTCTTCTTCTCCCCCAAGCGTCCACAAGGGGCGCGAGTGCGCTTGGAGCGGAGCCACCCGCAGCATCAGGAATTCTCTCAGGAGCATGGCCCCCATCAGCTTCGCCGCCTTCGCGTTGCCCGGCCTCAAGTCGGCGGTCATCTTCTCCAGCACCAACATCGCCCGATCGTCAGTAAGCTTCGCGCGAGACCACCCCTCGTCACACTAGGGCATCTCCATCGGCAGCTTTAATCGTGGGTGGACACTTTGGCATCCATCGTGACCCACTTGCTCCTGAAGCCATCGGCCTTCTTCCCGGCCTTCGAGATCGCGTTGGCCTTGCCAGCCGCGACGAAGTTGGCGCACCCTGAGGTGTGGTCGTCATTGATTCGGAGAAGAAGAAGTGGCGCAGCACTGCAACAGACGGCATCACCCCGACATACGCCTCACAGTAGAAGGCGAAGATCGACAAGAGAAGAATGGAGTTGGGATGGAGATGGAGCGCCTGCAACCTGTAATGGCAGAGGACGGCATAGAAGAAGTTGGAGAAGGGGGGAACCAGGCCCGCGACGACGCTTCTCATGAAGAAGGGGTAGAAGGTGCTCTTCGAAGCCTCCGGCTCGGCGGAGCCAGCCCGGAGCTCGGTCTTCCCCCTCTCGTTACTCTCCCCCGCTGTCAGCAGGCGTGTGGTGGCGAGGTTCTTCTCCGAGACATTGGGCGCATCCAGAGCCGGCTCGTACTAGGCAGGCGGCGAAACGACCTTAGCCTTTCAGGGCGCCATTGGTCGGAAGCTCGGAAGGGGATTAAAGCAGATCTGGAAATTTTGGAGGCAAGGAGCAAGAAAGGGGATCTGGAGCAAGACGACGGAAAGCAATGAAGGCAAGAGTTACCCGCGCCAGCCTTTTGTCAGACGGGCAGTTGCCAAGGCAGCCTGGGGAAGTGGAGACGCCCACGTCCAATCAACCGCCACGCGTCAAGCGGGGCCACAGGCTGTTGGGGCCCGCGGCGCTCCGCACTTGCCCTTTGGCTTCGCCTCGAAGCCAAGTCCGAGCGCGCCTTGGGCCCGGGGGCTACTGTCGGCGTCCTGGGAACGAGGGTCCCCAGACTTGCCTGCCTACGGCCCACGGCGTGGCTCCACCAGCGGCCCTGTATGGCCCATCTTCACCAGCAAACACTCAAGACCCTCGCGAGGGGCCAAGCCTCGCGAGGCGGACGACACAAGACCTCCTCGGGACGGCCTCACTTACACACCCCGGATGTAACTTGCCATATTTGTAACTCCAACTCTTGCCATTTTCGGCTATGTGCTATGGTATTCTCCTCGTGGTCGGGTTTTGTATTTCGTTTTGCATTTTGTTCATGTCATGCATTTCATATCATGTCATCATCTGCATTGCATTTGCATACGTGTTCGTCTCATGCATCCGAGCATTTTTCCCGTTGTCCGTTTTGCAATCCAGCGCTCCTATCTCCTCCGGTGCACCCCTCTTGTTTTCTTTCGTGTGCGGGTGTCAAACTTTCTCGGAATGGACCGAGGCTTGTCAAGTGGCCTTAGTATACCACCGGTAGACCACCGGTCAAGTTTCGTTCCATTTGGAGGTCGTTTGGTACTCCAACGGTTAACTGGGCATCCGCAAAGTCCATTTGTGTGTTGCAGCAAAACCCCTCTCTAAACAGCCCAAAACCCACCAAACTCTCTTCCATGCTGTAGGTCGTTCGATCACGATCGTGTGGGCGAAAACCGCACCTCACTTGGAGCCTCCTAGTTCCCTCTACCTATTTATATGTGAGCCCTCCCGAGAACGTATGCAGATCAAACCCTAGACCCGCTCCCTCTCCGCCGCCGGACACGTCCGGGCGGAGCCGGACGCGTCCACCACCGCCCACCGACCAATCCGGCGCCGACACGTCAGCGCCTCCGGCCTCCCACCGCAGCCGGCCCGGCGAGCCCGAGGAGGCCCCGCCCGAGCCCAGTCACCGCCACCGCACCCTTCGCCGCCTGCCCGCTCGGGCACCGGTCGCCGCCGCCACCATCGTCGGCCCCGCCGCCCGCGGCCGCCGCCGCCGCCATCGCCGGCCCCGCCGCCCGCCTCCGCCGGCGCCGCCCCTCTTCCCCGCGAGCGCCGCCTCCTCTCCTTCCTCTCCCGTCGCCGGCGAGCCCGACCTCGGCTGCAGCCCTCGATCCAGATCCAATGTACAGCCTACGGTTGACTTTCCCGAAGCCCGAAAATCTTCCAAGTTTTTTTCTGTTACAGCAAGTGCCCATGTTCATCATTGCATAACTCTCTGCATATAGCTCCGTTTCGTGTGTGTAATATGTCAAATTGTTTGTCTCGTGATGCTCATCATTTTGTTCAATTGCATCATGTTTATTAGAGGTCATCTTGATGCCCAAATCTCTGTTACAAGAGTGCTAGTTGCTGTTATCTGCTGGTTCTTATCAGAACTTGGAGATTTGTCATTTTTGTATCATTTAATCTGTGCATATTATGGGCATGAGCTCTACATGTGTTTGTTGTATGCCATGCCATCTTTCCAGTGGAGTATTCCATGTATTTTTGTTATCTCTGTAGTGACTAGCACAAGCATGCAAACTAGGCCTCGTAATGTTTCTGATTTCAGGGACTTAGTGATTTCTCTTTAGTCCTTGTCTGCTGTTATTTTGTTGCCATGTAAACTTGATGCTACAGAGAGATCCATACATATTTTGGAGATGTTCAGTAAGGATATTTTGTAGATATTGTTGTAGTTGATCCATTCCTGCCCTTTTTTGCAATTATGGAGTGCCATAGCATGACTCAATCTTGCTCTACTTTTGCTATAAAATATTTCTGGCAGATTCTTAACATGATATTCATTTTTGCCAAGCTTGTGGTGGTTGATCCATACATGCTATGGTTTTGTGCTTGCCATGTATAGCTTCATAAACATGCCATCTTGCTGTAGGTATGCTTTTTTGTCATGTTTTGCGTTGTGGTGAGTGTATCAAGCTCACCAATATGCCTTCATATTATTATTTCTGCCATGCTCTGTTTTCTGCCAAGTCTGGAACCTGTTAACGAAACTTGCTATGTTTACAAGGTTGCCATCATATCTTCTGGTCCTTTTTGGTTTATGGTCAGTAAGGGACTTTTGTCATATGCATTTAGTGGAACCCTACCATGACTTGTTTTTCTATGTTAAGTTAATGTAGCATGTTGACTTCGTGCTCTGAACATTGCTACCTGATGCTGTTTTCAGGCATGTCCAGTAATTTCACCAAGTCTGTGAACCTGTTATCTTTTGCACTTTTTCCATGCTTGTTTGGGCTTGTTATGTTGTGAACTAGCCGTAGCTCAGTGTTCATCTTTTGTCAAGCATCTCATGTAGATTACTGCCATATGCTTTGTTGCTATGTTGGAGTGGTGTAGCATTGTCACTTGGTGCATTCTAAGTGCTATCATGCTGTTAATCGCAGATTCGTGTCATTCTTGTTTTGCTTGCCATTTGCAAACCGTGCATCCGTTTCCGGTGATCTTTATATCGATTTCGACCGAAATCATCTCATCTTTCTAGTGGCATACTTGGTTTGCCAAGTTACTGCCTTGTTCATCATTTTCCTTCCGGAGCACGCATATGCATCGCATATCATATATTGCATATCATACATGTTTTGCATCATGTTGCTTGTGCATTTCTCGTGGTTGATTGTGGTTCCGTTTGTTTGTGTTCTTGTCTTGGGTAGAGCCGGGAGACGAGTTCGTGAACGAGGAACCTGTTGAGTACGCTTACGAGGATCAAGCTTTCGACAACTCTGAGAACCTTGCAGGCAAGATGACCACCCCTCGAAATCACTTCTATCTTTGCTTTGCTAGTTGTTCGCTCTATTGCCATGATGCGCTACCTATCACTTGCTATGTCATGCCTCCCATATTGCCATGTCAGCCTCTAACCATCCTTTCCTAGCAAACCGTTGTTTGGCTAAGTTACCGCTTTTGCTCAGCCCTTCTTATAGCGTTGCTAGTTGCAGGTGAAGTTGAAGTTTGTTCCATGTCGGAACATGGATATGTTAGGATATCACCATATCTCTTATTTAATTAATGCATCTATATATTTGGTAAAGGGTTTAAGGCTCGGCCTTATGCCTGGTGTTTTGTTCCACTCTTGCCGCCCTAGTTTCTGTCATACCGTTATTATGTTCCTTGAGTTTGCATTCCTTACGCGGTTGGGTGATTTATGGGACCCCCTTGACAGTTCGCCTTGAATAAAACTCCTCAAGCAAGGCCCAACCTTGGTTTTACCATTTGCGACCTAAGCCTTTTTCCCCTGGGTTTTCTAGAGCCCGAGGGTCATCTTTATTTTAAACCCCCGGGCCAGTGCTCCTCTGAGTATTGGTCCAATCAGTCAGTCGCCGGTGGCCACCAGGGGCAACTCTGGTCTGGCCTATCGGAAGCTTGGACAATCCGGTGTGCCCTGAGAACGAGATATGTGCAGCTCCTATCGGGATTTGTCGGCACATTCGGGCGGCTTTGCTGGTCTTGTTTTACTTTTGTCGAAATGTCTTGTAAACCGGGATTCCGAGACTGATCGGGTCTTTCCGGGAGAAGGTTTATCCTTCGTTGACCATGAGAGCTTATGATGGGCTAAGTTGGGACACCCCTGCAGGGTATTATCTTTCGAAAGCCGTGCCCGCGGTTATGAGGCAGATGGGAATTTGTTAATGTCCGGTTATAGAGAACTTGTCACTTGACCCAGTTAAAATACATCAACTGTGTGTGTAGCCGTGATGGTCTCTTCTCGGCGGAGTCCGGGAAGTGAACACGGTCTGAGTTATGTATGACGTAAGTAGGAGTTCAGGATCACTTCTTGGTCATTGCTAGATGACGACCGTTCCATTTCTTCTCTTCTCGCTCTCTTTTGCGTATGTTAGCCACCATATATGCTTTTTTGCCGCAGCAGCTCCACCTCATTACACCATCCTTTCCTATAAGCTTAAATAGTCTTGATCTCGCGGGTGTGAGATTGCTGAGTCCTCGTGACTCACAGATTCTACCAAAACAGTTGCAGGTGCCGACGATGCCCGTGCAGATGATGGGGTCGATCTCAAGTGGGAGTTCGACGAGGAACGTGGTCATTACTATGTGTCTTTTCCTGATGATCAGTAGTGGAGCCCAGTTGGGACGATCGGGATCTAGCATTTGGGGTTGTCTTATTTTCATCTGGATTTCGACCGTAGTCGGTCTATATGTATGTATTTTGGATGATGTATGATTTATATTTATGAATTGTGTGAAGTGGCGATTGTAAGCCAACTCTTTATCCCATTCTTGTTCATTACATGGGATTGTGTGAAGATGACCCTTTTTGCGACAAAACCACTATGCGGTTATGCCTCTAAGTCGTGCCTCGACACGTGGGAGATATAGCCGCATCGTGGGCGTTATACTCACTAGGCTAGCTCGCGAGGGGCGGAGAGATCAAGGCAAGGGATACCTCGCGAGGTTCCTATGACGCAAGCCATGACGACTGGAGCCAGGAGGGCGCCAGCGCGCATAGTGTCCTCGTTTCCTCTTTGGTGCTAAAGAGGCAAGCGCAGGCAAGGAGTCCCGAGGCATCAGGCAAAGGTTTCCATATCGGTGCCACGAGACCAAGACCAGCAGGATGACAGGACGGAGTTCACCGTGGAGCCCAAGACGGCATCACCACCAGAGCCTTTGGCAGGCGAAGACCACCTTTAGTCAGGATAACTTGTACTAGTTGTCTTCCTTCGAATTTGGCCGTTGTTGGTTCCCTTCCCGCTCAATATTTGTGGAGAGGGCCAGGGCCTCTATAAATAGGACTAGCCACCATCATAGAGGGGGACGGATCATTCAGATCATCCTCATCCACACAAGTTCACCAAGCACAAGAGCACCTCTCCTCAGGAGGCTGTTCTTCCCTTGTAACTGTTCATCCTCAGCCCAAGAGGCAATCCACCACACCACACTGGAGTAGGGTATTACACCACATCGGTGGCCCGAACCAGTATAAACTCTTGTGTCTCTCGTTCTTCGGGTTCATCGAGCTAGGCCTTGCGATTTGGCGAGAGCGATCTAGGGAGGGAGAGATCTTCGTGCGCACCCCAGTGTTCGAACCTCAAGGGTTTTGCCGGAACCCGAAATCCGACATCCTCGGCCATGCTGGTTTCTATAGGAGGTTTATTAAAGACTTCTCTAAAATTTCTAGGCCTCTTAAAAATGTTTTACAAAAGGATGTTTCATTTGTTTTTGATGATGATTGTGTAGAAGCCTTTGAAACACTTAAGAAAGCCTTAATTTCTACACTTGTTGTTCAACCACCTGATTGGAACTTGTCTTTTGAAATTATGTGTGATGCTAGTCATTATGCTGTTGGTGCTGTTCTAGGACAAAGAGTTGATGAGAAATTAAATGTCATTCATTATGCTAGTAAAACTCTAGACAGTGCCCAACGCAATTATGCTACTACTGAAAAAGAATTCTTAGCAGTGGTGTTTGTTTGTGATAAATTTAGATCTTACATTGTTGATTATAAAGTAATTGTTCACACCGATCATGCTGCTATAAAATATCTTATGAAAAAGAAAGATGCTAAACCTAGACTCATTAGATGGGTTCTTTTGCTACAAGAATTTGACTTACATATCACTGAGAGAAAGGGAGCTGAGAACCCCGTGGCTGATAACTTGTCTAGGCTAGAAAATATTCTTGATGACCCACAACCTATTAATGATAGTTTTCCTGATGAGCAATTAGCTGCAATAAATGTTTCTCATAACACTCCTTGGTATGTTGACTATGTAAATTACATTGTTGCTAAATTTATACCACCTAGCTTCACATACCAACAACCGAAAAAATTCTTTTATGATTTAAGACATTACTTCTGGGATGACCCACATCTTTATAAAGAAGGAGTAGATGGTATTATTAGACGTTGTGTACCTGAGCATGAACAGGGACAAATCCTATGAAAACGCCACTCCGAAGCTTATGGAGGACATCATGCGGGAAACAAAACTGCTCACAAGGTATTGCAATCTGGTTTTTATTGGCCTACTCTCTTAAAAGATGTCCGTAAGTTTGTTTTATCTCGTGATGAATGTCAAAGAATTGGTAATATTGGTAAGCATCAGGACATGCCTATGAATTGTTCTCTTGCTATTGAACCATTTGATGTTTTGGGTTTTCATTACATGGGTGAGGGAGTCCTGGACTAAGGTGTCCTCGGGCGTCCGGCCCGTTATTCATTGGGCCGGACTGATGGGCTGTGAAGAAACGAAGGCCGAAGACTATACCCGTGTCCGGATTGGACTCTCCCTGGCGTGGAATGCAAGCTTGGCGACCAACTATGAAGATTCCTTCTTATGTAACCGACCCCATGTAACCCTAGCTCTCTCCGGTGTCTATATAAACCGGAGAGCGTAGTCCGGATAGGCGGATACTCATTTACCATATTCACATAGGCTAGACTTCTAGGGTTTAGCCATTACGATCTCGTGGTAGATCAACTCTTGTAACACTCATATTCATCAAGATCAATCAAGCAGGAAGTAGGGTATTACTTCCATAGAGAGGGCCCGAACATGGGTAAACATCGTGTCCCCCGTCTCCTGTTACCATCGATCCTAGACGCACAGTTCGGGACCCCTACCCGAGATCCGCCGGTTTTGACACCGACATTGGTGCTTTCATTGAGAGTTCCACTGTGCCGTCGACAAAAGGTTTGATGGCCCCTTCAATCGTCGATAATGACGCTGTCCAAGGAAGAACCTTCCTCCCCGGACAGATTTTTGTGTTCGGCGGCTTCGTACTGCGGGCCGACTCGCTTGGCCGTCTGGAGCAGATCGATAGCTACACCCCTGGCCACCAGGTCAGATTTGGAAGCTTGAACTACGTTACGGATACCCGTGGAGACTCGATCTTCAACGGGTTGGAGACCGCAGCGATCGCTCCCCCTCGTCCCGATGAACATGACTTATATCTGTTATCGGATTACATCTAGGAGATGGATCCTGTTGCCGCAAAAGCCTCAGAACCGAAGCAGATCGTGCCCTCCGAGGCCACAAAGTCCGCGGCGTTGGAGCCACACACGGACTCGACATCCTGCAATGTTTGCGTCAATGGAACTCCGGACTCGTCTCCGGCTATACGTTCCAGACCAGGTACGCCTGCGAACACCGAGCTGGATCGGTTATCGATTTTCGAATTTAGCGCTGCAGACGTCTTCCAGCATTCACCTTTGGGTGACATGCTAAACTCTTTAAAGAACTTGTCCTTGGAGGAGGACTCACAGCCGAACTATGTTCGGTTCGAGCTAGAGGCGGATGACGAGGAATTTTGCTTCCCACCCGCCACCCACTTCATAGCCACTGTCGATGACTTAACCGACGTACTTGACTATGGCTCCGAAGACATCGACGGTATGGATGATGATGTCGACAAGGAGAAATGCCAAGACCCGCCATTCACTGGACGTTGGACGGCCACCTCTTCGTACAACGTGTACATGGTTGATACACCCAAAGGATCTGGCGACGACAAAGAAGAGCCAGATGCGAATAAACCCTCCGAGACGCAGTCCAAGCGCCGGCGCCCCAAACGCCGTTCTAAGCCTCGTCGCTCAAAAGATGACAACACTGGCACCGGAGAAAATAGTACTCCGGGCGACGCCGAAAACAATGAAGACCCTGTCGGGGCTACATCCGAACAGGAGGAACATGACAACGGGCAAGATAGCCCTGATAAACAGGCCATGCCCAATGACCCGGAGGATGATAGCTATCGTCCACCCTCCGAGGATGATGAGAGCCTTGGCAATGAGGACTTCATCGTGCCTGAGGCACCCCTCGAGCAGGAGCGCTTCAAGCGCCAGCTCATAGCCACTGCAAGAAGCCTAAAGAAAAAGCAGCAGCAGCTCCAAGTAGATCAAGACCTACTCATCGATAGATGGACCAATGTCCTGGCAGCCGAAGAATACGGCCTCAAGCGCCCAGCCAAGTGCTACCCAAAACGCAGACTGCTATTTCAGTTCAATGAGGAGGCGCCAGATCCCATACCTCCCTCGCGCAATGCGGACCGACCACCACGCGGTCGGGATAGTGCGGTGGACCGACCACCCCGCGGTCGGGATAAAACGGCAACTCAGGCCGAACAGCAGCCCGCCCCACCGCCTCGCAAAACCAGGGACATAACAGCCCGGGATCATACATACGACCTTCGGCGGGAACTGGACAGTAGAGCAGGACACACCAGATCAATCTACGGGCCGCGAGGACGCTTCCCTACTCGGGACGACAGCTACCTATTCGGACGTGACAAACTTAATCACACCCGGGCCGATAACCGCAGGCGGACTTTATCGGAGGTGCGCCGGGACGCGGCCCACTATAAATGCGCCGCACACCCTCTCTACTTCACACACGAGGTGCTGGATCACAAATTCCCCGAGGGGTTCAAGCCCGTCAATATTGAATCCAATGACGGAACAACCAATCCCGCAGTATGGATCGAAGATTTTGATCTCCACATTCACATGGCCCGAGGAGATGACCTCCACGCTATCAAATACCTCCCATTAAAGCTCAAAGGACCAGCCCGACACTGGCTAAATAGTCTGCCTGAGAACTCCATCGGCAGCTGGGAGGACTTGGAAGAGGCTTTCCTTGATAACTTCCAAGGAACTTATGTCCGGCCACCAGATGCCGATGACTTGAGCCACATAGTTCAACAACCCGGAGAATCAGCCACAAAATTCTGGACTAGGTTCCTAACCAAAAAGAACTAGATCGTCAACTGTCCGGATGCCGATGCCCTAGCGGCCTTTAAGCATAGCATCCGGGACGAATGGCTCGCCCGCCACCTCGGCCAGGAAAAGCCGAGGTCCATGGTAGCCCTCACGGCACTTATGACCCGCTTCTGCGCGGGAGAGGATAGTTGGCTGGCTCGCAGTACAAACACAGCCAACGAAACAGGCCCCTCCGAGGCCAAAAACAGCACCGGCAAGCTCCAGCGCAACAAACACAAACGCCGAAGCAATGGAGATAACACCAATGACACTACAGTTGACGCCAGATTCAGTGGCTCCAAGTCCGGCCAGCGAAAAGAAACCCTATAAAAGGAGCAGCGGAGGACCATCCAGTTTGGACCGCATACTCGTGTTGGGGAACATAGTAATTTCAAAAAAAATCCTACGAACACGCAAGATCATGGTGATGCATAGCAACGAGAGGGGAGAGTGTTGTCTACGTACCCTCGTAGACCGATAGCGGAAGCGTTAACACAACGCGGTTGATGTAGTCGTACGTCTTCACGATTCGACCGATCAAGTACCGAACGTACGGCACCTCCGAGTTTAGCACACGTTCAGCTCGATGACGTCCCTCGAACTCCGATCCAGCCAAGTGTTGAGGGAGAGTTTTGTCAGCACGACGGCGTGGTGACGATGATGATGTTCTACCGACGCAGGGCTTCGCCTAAGCACCGCTACGATATTATCGAGGTGTAATATGGTGGAGGGGGGCACCGCACACGGCTAAGAGATCAATCGATCAGTTGTTGTGTCTATGGGGTGCCCCCTTGCCCCCGTATATAAAGGAGCAAGGGGGAGGCCGCCGGCCAAGGAGGAGGGCGCGCCAAGGGGGGAGTCCTACTCCCACCGGGAGTAGGACTCCTCCTTTCCTTGTTGGAATAGGAGAAGGGAAGGGAGAAGGAGAAAGAAGGAAGGGGGCGCCCCCCGTCCCTAGTCCAATTCGGACTAGTCCATGGGGAGGGGTGCGGCCACCCTTTGCGGCCTTTCTCTCCTTTCCCGTATGGCCCATTAAGGCCCAATACGGATTCCCGTAACTCTCCGGTACTCCGAAAAATACCCGAATCACTCGGAACCTTTCCGATGTCCGAATATAGTCGTCCAATATATCGATCTTTACGTCTCGACCATTTCGAGACTCCTCGTCATGTCCCCGATCTCATCCGGGACTCCGAACTCCTTCGGTACATCAAAACTCATAAACTCATAATAAAACTGTCATCGTAACGTTAAGCGTGCGGACCCTACGGGTTTGAGAACTATGTAGACATGACCGAGACACCTCTCCGGTCAATAACCAATAGCGGAACCTGGATGCTCATATTGGTTCCCACATATTCTACGAAGATCTTTATCGGTCAGACCGCATAACAACATACGTTCTTCCCTTTGTCATCGGTATGTTACTTGCCCGAGATTCGATCGTCGGTATCTCGATACCTAGTTCAATCTCGTTACCAGCAAGTCTCTTTACTCGTTCCGTAATACATCATCCCGCAACTAACTCATTAGTCACAATGCTTGCAAGGCTTATAGTGATGTGTATTACTGAGTGGGCCCAGAGATGCCTCTCCGACAATCGGAGTGACAAATCCTAATCTCGAAATACGCCAACCCAACAAGTACCTTTGGAGACACCTGTAGAGCACCTTTATAATCACCCAGTTACGTTGTGACGTTTGGTAGTACACAAGGTGTTCCTCCGGTAAACGGGAGTTGCATAATCTCATAGTCATAGGAACATGTATAAGTCATGAAGAAAGCAATAGCAACATACTAAACGATCGAGTGTTAAGCTAACGGAATGGGTCAAGTCAATCACATCATTCTCCTAATGATGTGATCCCGTTAATCAAATGACAACTCATGTCTATGGCTAGGAAACATAACCATCTTTGATCTACGAGCTAGTCAAGTAGAGGCATACTAGTGACACTCTGTTTGTCTATGTATTCACACATGTATCAAGTTTCCAGTTAATACAATTCTAGCATGAATAATAAACATTTATCATGATATAAGGAAATAAATAATAACTTTATTATTGCCTCTAGGGCATATTTCCTTCAGTCTCCCACTTGCACTAGAGTCAATAATCTAGTTCACATCGCCATGTGATTTAACATCAATAGTTCACATCACCATGTGATTAACACCCATAGTTCACATCGTCATGTGACCAACACCCAAAGGGTTTACTAGAGTCAGTAATCTAGTTCACATCGCTTATGTGATTAACACCCAAAGAGTACTAAGGTGTGATCATGTTTTGCTTGTGAGATAATTTTAGTCAACGGGTCTGTCATATTCAGATCCGTAAGTATTTTGCAAATTTCTATGTCTACAATGCTCTGCATGGAGCTACTCTAGCTAATTGCTCCCTCTTTCAATATGTATCTAACCGAGACTTAGAGTCATCTAGATTAGTGTCAAAACTAGCATCGACGTAACCCTTTACGACGAACCTTTTGTCACTTCCATAATCGAGAAACATATCCTTATTCCAGTAAGGACAATTTTGACCGCTGTCCAGTGATCTACTCCTAGATCACTATTCTACTCCCTTGCCAAAATCAGTGTAGGGTATACAATAGATCTGGTACACAGCATGGCATACTTTATAGAACCTATGCATAGGGAGTGACTTTCATTTTTTTTCTCTCTTCTGCTGTGGTCGGGCTTTGAGTCTTACTCAATTTCACACCTTGTAACACAGGCAAGAAACTCTTTCTTTGACTGTTCCATTTTGAACTACTTCAAAATCTTATTAAGGTATGTACTCATTGAAAAAACTTATCAAGCGTCTTAATCTATCTCTATAGATCTTGATGTTCAATATGTAAGCAGCTTCACCGAGGTCTTTCTTTGAAAAAATCCTTTCAAATACTCCTTTATGCTTTGCAGAATAATTCTACATTATTTCCGATCAACAATATGTCATTCACATATACTTATCAGAAATGATGTAGTGCTCCCACTCACTTTCTTGTAAATACAGGCTACACCGCAAGTCTGTATAAAACTATATGCTTTGATCAACTTATCAAAGTGTATATTCCAACTCCGAGATGCTTGCACCAGTCCATAGATGGATCGCTGGAGTTTGCATATTTTGTTAGCACCTTTAGGATTGTCAAAACCTTCTGGTTGCATCATATACAACTCTTCTTTAATGAATCCATTAAGGAATGCAGTTTTGTTTATCCATTTGCCAGATTTCATAAAATGTGGCAATTGCTAACATGATTCGGACAGACTTTAAGCATCGCTGCGAGTGAGAAATCTCATCGTATTCAACACTTTCAACTTTGTCAAAAACCTTTTTCCAACAAGTCTAGCTTTGTAGATAGTAACACTACTATCAGCGTCCGTCTTCCTCTTGAAGATCCATTTATTTTTATGGCTCGCCGATCATTGGGCAAGTCAATCAAAGTCCATACTTTGTTCTCATACATGGATCCCATCTCAGATTTCATGGCCTCAAACCATTTCGCGGAATCTAAGCTCATCATCGCTTCCTCATAGTTCGTAGGTTCGTCATGGTCAAGTAACATGACCTCCAGAATAGGATTACCGTACCACTCTGGTGCGGATCTCACTCTGGTTTACCTACGAGGTTCGGTAGTAACTTGATCTGAAGTTACATGATCATCATCATTAGCTTCCTCACTAATTGGTGTAGATGTCACAGGAACAGATTTCTGTGATGAACTACTTTCCAATAAGGGAGCAGGTACAGTTACCTCATCAAGTTCTACTTTCCTCCCACTCACTTCTTTCGAGAGAAACTCCTTCTCTAGAAAGGATCCATTCTTAGCAACGAATTTCTTGCCTTCGGATCTGTGATAGAAGGTGTACCCAACTGTCTCCTTTGGGTATCCTATGAAGACACATTTCTCCGATTTGGGTTTGAGCTTATCGGGATGAAACTTTTCCTTATAAGCATCATAATCCCAAATTTTAAGAAACGACAACTTTGGTTTCTTGCCAAACCACAGTTCATAAGGCGTCGTCTCAACGGATTTTGATGGTGCCCTATTTAACGTGAATGTAGCTGTCTCTAATGCATAACCCCAAAACGATAGTGGTAAATTGGTAAGAGACATCATATATTGCACTATATCCAATAAAGTACGGTTATGACGTTCGGACACACCTTTATGCTGTGGTGTTCCAGGTGGCATAAATTTGTGAAACTATTCCACATTGTTTTAATTGAAGACCAAACTCGTAACTCAAATATTTGTCTCCGCGATCAGATCGTAGAAACTTTATTTTCTTGTCACGATGATTTTCCACTTCACTCTGAAATTCTTTGAACTTTTCAAATGTTTCAGACTTATGTTTCATCAAGTAGATATACCCATATCTGCTCAAATCATCTGTGAAGGTTAGAAAATAACGATACTCGCCGCGAGCCTCAACACTCATTGGATCGCATACATCAGTATGTATTATTTCCAATAAGTCAGTTGCTCGCTCCATTGTTCCGGAGAACGGAGTTTTAGTCATCTTGCCCATAAGGCATGGTTTGCAAGCATCAAGTGATTCATAATCAAGTGATTCCAAAATTCCATCAGCATGGAGTTTCTTCATGCGCTTTACACCAATATGACCTAAACGGCAGTGCCACAAATAAGTTGCACTATCATTATTAACTTTGCATCTTTTGGCTTCATTATTATGAATATGTGTATCACTACGATCGAGATCCAACAAACCATTTTATTGGGTGTATGACCATAGAAGGTTTTATTCATGTAAACAGAACAACAATTATTCTCTAATTTAAATGAATAACCGTATTGCAACAAACATGATCAAATCATATTCATGCTCAACGCAAACACCAAATAACACTTATTTAGGTTCAACACTAATCCCGAAAGTATAGGGAGTGTGCGATGATGATCATATCAATCTTGGAACCACTTCCAATACACAATGTCACTTCATCCTTAACTAGTTTATGTTCATGCAACTCCCGTTTCGAGTTACTACTCTTTAGCAACTGAACCAGTATCAAATACTGAGGGGTTGCTATAAACACTAGTAAGTACACATCAATAACATGTATATCCAATATACCTTTGTTCACTTTGCCATCCTTCTTATCCACCAAATACTTGGGGCAGTTCCGCTTTCAGTGACCAGTCCCTTTGCAGTAGAAGCACTTAGTCTCAGGCTTAGGTACAGACTTGGGCTTCTTCACTTGAGTAGCAACTTGCTTGCCGTTCTTTTTAAAGTTCCCCTTCTATCCCTTTGCCCTTTTCTAGAAACTAGTGGTCTTGTTAACCATCAACACTTCATGCTCTTTCTTGATTTCTACCTTCGTCGATTTCAGCATCGCGAAGAGCTCGGGAATTACTTTCGTCATCCCTTACATAGTATAGTTCATCACGAAGTTCTACTAACTTGGTGATGGTGACTAGAGAATTATGTCAATCACTATTTTATCTGGAAGATTAACTCCCACTTGATTCAAGCGATTGTAGTACCCAGACAATCTGAGCACATGTTCACTGCTTGAGCTATTCTCCTCCATCTTTTAGCTATAGAACTTGTTGGAGACTTCATATCTCTCAACTCGGGTATTAGCTTGAAATATTAACTTCAACTCCTGGAACATCTCATATGGTCCATGATGTTCAAAACGTCTTTGAAGTCCCGATTCTAAGCTGTTAAGCATGGTGCACTAAACTATCAAGTAGTCATCATATTGAGCTAGCCAAACGTTCATAACGTCTGCATCTGCTCCTGCAATAGGTCTGTCACCTAGCGGTGCATCAAGGACATAATTCTTCTGTGCAGCAATGAGGATAATCCTCAGATCACGGATCCAATCCGCATCTTTGCTACTAACATCTTTCAACATAATTTTCTCTAGGAACATATCAAAAATAAACACAGGGAAGCAACAAACGCGAGCTATTGATCTACAACATAATTTGCAAAATACTATCAGGACTAAGTTCATGATAAATTTAAGTTCAATTAATCATATTACTTAAGAACTCCCACTTAGATACACATCCCTCTAATCATCTAAGTGATTACGTGATCCAAATCAACTAAACCATAACCGATCATCACGTGAAATGGAGTAGTTTTCAATGGTGAACATCACTATGTTGATCATATCTACTATATGATTCACGCTCGACCTTTCGGTCTCAATGTTCCGAGGTCATATCTGCATATGCTAGGCTCGTCAAGTTTAACCTGAGTATTCCGCATGTGCAACTGTTTTGCACCCGTTGTATTTGAACGTAGAGCCTATCACACCCGATCATCACGTGGTGTCTCAGCACGAAGAACTTTCGCAACGGTGCATACTCAGGGAGAACACTTTTATCTTGAAATTTTAGTGAGAGATCATCTTATAATGCTACCGTCAATCAAAGCAAGATAAGATGCATAAAAGATAAACATCACATGCAATCAATATAAGTGATATGATATGGCCATCATCATCTTGTGCTTGTGATCTCCATCTCCGAAGCACCGTCATGATCACCATCGTCACCGGCGCGACACCTTGATCTCCATCGTAGCATCGTTGTCGTCTCGCCAACTATTGCTTTTACGACTATCGCTACCGCTTAGTGATAAAGTAAAACAATTACATGGCGATTGCATTTCTTACAATAAAGCGACAACCATATGGCTCCTGCCAGTTGCCGATAACTCGGTTACGAAACATGATCATCTCATACAATAAAATATAGCATCATGTCTTGACCATATCACATCCCAACATGCCCTGCAAAAACAAGTTAGACGTCCTCTACTTTGTTGTTGCAAGTTTTACGTGGCTGCTATGGGCTTAGCAAGAACCGTTCTTACCTACGCATCAAAACCACAACGATAGTTTGTCAAGTTGGTGCTGTTTTAACCTTCGCAAGGACCGGGCGTAGCCACACTCGGTTCAACAAAAGTGAGAGAGACAGACACCCGCCAGTCACCTTTAAGCAACGAGTGCTCGCAACGGTGAAACCAGTCTCGCGTACTCGTACGCGTAATGTCGGTCCGGGCCGCTTCATCTCACAATACCGCTGAACCAAAATATGACATGCTGGTAAGCAGTATGACTTATATCGCCCACGACTCACTTGTGTTCTACTCGTGCATATAACATCAACGCATAAAACAAAGCTCGGATGCCACTGTTGGGGAACGTAGTAATTTCAAAAAAATTCCTACGAACACGCAAGATCATGGTGATGCATAGCAACGAGAGGGGAGAGTGTTGTCTACGTACCCTCGTAGACCGATAGCGGAAGCGTTAACACAACGCGGTTGATGTAGTCGTACGTCTTCACGATTCGACCGATCAAGTACCGAACGTACGGCACCTCCGAGTTTAGCACACGTTCAGCTCGATGACGTCCCTCGAACTCCGATCCGGCCAAGTGTTGAGGGAGAGTTTTGTCAGCACGACGGCGTGGTGACGATGATGATGTTCTACCGACGCAGGGCTTCGCCTAAGCACCGCTACGATATTATCGAGGTGTAATATGGTGGAGGGGGGCACCGCACACGGCTAAGAGATCAATCGATCAGTTGTTGTGTCTATGGGATGCCCCCTTGCCCCCGTATATAAAGGAGCAAGGGGGAGGCCGCCGGCCAAGGAGGAGGGCGCGCCAAGGGGGGAGTCCTACTCCCACCGGGAGTAGGACTCCTCCTTTCCTTGTTGGAACAGGAGAAGGGAAGGGAGAAGGAGAAAGAAGGAAGGGGGCGCCCCCCGTCCCTAGTCCAATTCGGACTAGTCCATGGGGAGGGGTGCGGCCACCCTTTGCGGCCTTTCTCTCCTTTCCCGTATGGCCCATTAAGGCCCAATACGGATTCCCGTAACTCTCGGTACTCCGAAAAATACCCGAATCACTCGGAACCTTTCCGATGTCCGAATATAGTCGTCCAATATATCGATCTTTACGTCTCGACCATTTCGAAACTCCTCGTCATGTCCCCGATCTCATCCGGGACTCCGAACTCCTTCGGTACATCAAAACTCATAAACTCATAATAAAACTGTCATCGTAACGTTAAGCGTGCGGACCCTACGGGTTCGAGAACTATGTAGACATGACCGAGACACCTCTCCGGTCAATAACCAATAGCGGAACCTGGATGCTCATATTGGTTCCCACATATTCTACGAAGATCTTTATCGGTCAGAACGCATAACAACATACGTTCTTCCCTTTGTCATCGGTATGTTACTTGCCCGAGATTCGATCGTCGGTATCTCGATACCTAGTTCAATCTCGTTACCGGCAAGTCTCTTTACTCGTTCCGTAATACATCATCCCGCAACTAACTCATTAGTCACAATGCTTGCAAGGCTTATAGTGATGTGTATTACTGAGTGGGCCCAGAGATACGTCTCCGACAATCGGAGTGACAAATCCTAATCTCGAAATACGCCAACCCAACAAGTACCTTTGGAGACACCTGTAGAGCACCTTTATAATCACCCAGTTACGTTGTGACGTTTGGTAGCACACAAAGTGTTCCTCCGGTAAACGGGAGTTGCATAATCTCATAGTCATAGGAACATGTATAAGTCATGAAGAAAGCAATAGCAACATACTAAACGATCGAGTGTTAAGCTAACGGAATGGGTCAAGTCAATCACATCATTCTCCTAATGATGTGATCCCGTTAATCAAATGACAACTCATGTCTATGGCTAGGAAACATAACCATCTTTGATCTACGAGCTAGTCAAGTAGAGGCATACTAGTGACACTCTGTTTGTCTATGTATTCACACATGTATCAAGTTTCCAGTTAATACAATTCTAGCATGAATAATAAACATTTATCATGATATAAGGAAATAAATAATAACTTTATTATTGCCTCTAGGGCATATTTCCTTCAACTCGATCGTCCTTGCCAGATACATGGCACCCAGACAAACCGGCCAACCATACTAACAGAGATTGTCGGGTCTTTAAACAAGCCAGTAAGGTAAACAGCAGAAACAAGGAAGGGGAATCACAGAGCGAGGACGATGACGAGGAGCCCCGGCAGGCGAACACTGGGGGGCAACAGAAATTTCCCCCTCAAGTCAAAACGGTGAACATGATATACGCTACACACATCCCCAAAAGGGAGCGCAAGCGCGCACTTAGGGACGTCTATGTGTTAGAGTCAGTCGCCCCGAAATTCAATCTGTGGTCGGCATTCCCGATCACCTTTGACCACCGAGATCATCCAACCCACATCCGCCATGGCGGTTCAGCCGCACTGGTCCTCGACCCAATCATCGACGGATTTCACCTTACACGAGTCCTAATGGACGGTGGTAGCAGCCTCAACCTGCTCTATCAGGATACAGTACGTAAAATGAGCATCGACCCCTCACGAGTCAAGCCCACGCAGACTACCTTTAAAGGAGTCATACCAGGCGTAGAGGCCCGTTGTACGAGCTCAATAACGCTGGAGGTAGTATTCAGTTCCCCGGATAACTTCCGAAGTGAAGAACTAATCTTCGATATCGTCCCATTTCGCAGCGGCTATCACGCCCTACTCGGACGAACCGCATTCACCAGATTCAACGCGGTGCCACATTACACTTATCTCAAGCTCAAGATGCCTGGTCCACGTGGCGTCATTACAGTAAATGGACACACGGAACGCTCCCTCCGTACAGAGGAGCACGCCGCCGCCCTAGCAGCAGAAGTACAGAGCGGCCTTCTCAAGCAGCATTATAATCCGGCTGCTGAGCCCCTGGACATCATTAAGAGGGTCCGGACCACACTGCGACAGGACAGCTCGGCTCGTCACGAGCCGAATTAGCAATTTGGCCTCCGTCCTAGCCCCGATGAGGCAATAGCATTAATACCGCGCGTACATAAACTACGCACTCAAAAACCCATGGGTATTGACGGAGGCATAACTCGTTCGCGATCCACAGTACGGCTTGACCGACCCTGGGATTCGCACGCTTTTACTTTTTCTTTTTTACGGGTTTTCTTCTCTTTTCGAGGTCTATACAGACAACCCACTTGCAGAACACACCAAGGAGGCAAGGAGCTCTGGCTTACAAGGGAATCCCCGGGTGGTCTCTACTAAACGATTGCCATACTTGCTTTTTATACCCGCACGTAGCTCACCCTTGGTTGCGGCATGTTAAATAGCCTTACTTGCTTATCGCATTACTTGTACAAAGTACGCCTCGACGTACTAGTTACATCACAATGGTGAATACACGGTAGCGTCAGCTTATTATTTCATTTTCCCGTTTCCTCACCTCGGTATTAATTACTCATTGCACACGTACACCATGGTATGTATTACTATGCCAGGGGGCTTCATTACACCCAGCACTACGGCAATAAAAAGTCCAAACAGTTTTATAGTATAATTCGGCACCCCAAACTTATAGCATTATATACATCGGCTCCGAATCATGTCTTTGGTCAATAGTTGGGTTGCCCGGCTCCTGTGCTTACTACCTTACGTTCCGCTATATCGGCTAGGGTAGTAAAGGGAGAACTACTGCGATTGTGTCCCGGTTCTTCCGGACGAGCACCTCAGTAGAGAAAGCCGAAAACTGACTGTCATGATGCGGCGAGAGCCGGTCAGCTGTTCGAGAGGTTCCAAATCGTTAGAGATTTTTTCCGCTTCTTGCGAAGAATCGGTTCCTCCGATTAGGCGTGTATAGCGCCCCTAGTTCGGTCTTCCGAATACCAGGGGCTTCGCCAACTTTCTTAATTGTCAAACTCCTATGGCTAAGTGAGGGCGGTAAAGGCCGCATAGTCTGATTGCCTTGTTCGTTGCGCTAAACACCTCCTTTAAGGACCAGAATGTGGAGTAAAGAGTGTTTAGATTTATCCCGAACACCCCCGTACTATCTACGTGGGGGCAGAAGCCGACGACTGGTCAACCCTCAGATTTAATAAACGGCCGCACAGGAGGTAAAATTTAAATCATAAGCATTATACTACATAACATCATTGTTCCATATTACAGGGCAAGGTAATACACATGTTCTCATGGGAATATGATATCCTTCGAACATTGCTCCGCCACAAGGCGGGACCCCTCCAGGACACCATCAAAATAGAGCTCGGGCCGACGATGCTCCTTGCCCTCCGGCGGCCCCTCGGTCATTAGCTTCTTGGCATCCAGCTTTGCCCAATGCGTCTTGACGCGGGCAAAGGCCATACGCGCACCTTCAATACAGACCGACCGCTTCACGGCTTCGAGCCGCGGACAGGCACTCACAAGCCGCTGCACAAGTCCGAAGTAGCTGCTAGGTATAGGATCGGCAGGCCACAGCCGGACTATCAGGTCCTTCATGGCTAGCTCTGCCAACCTGTGCAGCTCGACCAACTGCTTTAGCTGGTCGCTGAAGGGCACCGGATGTTCGGATCCCAGATATTGGGACCAGAATAGCTTCTCCGTAGACATCCCTTCTTCGGCTCTATAATGCTTGGCAGCATCTGATACACTGTGCGGCAGATCTGTAAACGCCCCTGCAAAATCCAAATTCAGGATAAGTACAAGGAACATTTCTTCTACATACTTGCTATGCATGGTGAAAGACTTACCCGCCGTAATCTTCTTGGCCGCCTGAATTTCCTGGAGGGCGCTCTGGGCTTCGGCTCGTGCATCCTACGCGCTCTGGCGGGCCTTCGCCAATTCGGACTCTTGCGCCTTACAATCGCGCTCCAAGGACTCAAATCTCTCTATCGCGCCCTAGAGCTGTTGCTGCGCCTCGCCAACCCGGGCCTCGTGCTTCTCGCGCGAGGCGCGTTCCTTGGCCGCTTCGTCCTTGGCCTCAGCTAGCGCCTTCTTAAGGGCTGCCACCTCGGTAGTGGCCCCTAATAAAGTTTATGACACCTTAGTCCGGTCAGACTATTCATTTTTTCGAAATGTACCCACAGGTTACTACATACCTTGGCTATCCTCCAGCCGCTTCTTCACGAGGCCGAGCTCCTCCTCGGCCCGCTCCAGTTTCTGCTTCAGTCCGAAGACCACCACAGCATGAGCAGTGGCAGCCTGCAGCGATACCTGCTTATACACATAGACAACTCATGTTAGACTCCTGCGATATTTATTGTTGATCCCCTGTTCGGCTTTTCTTTCCGAACACCAAACAGAGCATCAGGGGCTACTGTCTATACTGCGATATTTTTCCTACAATCACATTGCTTACCTCAAAGCCCGTTAGAAGGCTAGTGCAGGCTTCGGTCAGTCCGTTTTTGATGAACTGAACCTTCTCTATTACCGTGTCCATAAGGACACGATGTTCATCCACGATAGAGGCGCCTCGTAGCGCCTCCAGCAGATTATCCGGTGCCTCTAGTTGGACAGAGGTCACCGGTGGAACAGGCACATTCCCTCCTTGTGGGGAATGCCGTTCGCTGGACCCCGGAGCCGTGTAGATCTCCGGAATGGTATCCGGCTGAGGTTCGAAGGGAACTCGGGCCCCGTCACCAGTCCCCGTGGGGACTCTTTTCCCCGTATGTCCGGCGGCCGAGGAGTCATCCTGGGGCGTCACCCCGATGATCTCCAGAATCTCCTCCCGGCCTGGGAAGTCTTTTTGGACACCACCTCGTCATCACCCTTGGGTGAGACGGAATGAGTAGGTGGAGGAGACATGCTAGCCATCTCCTTCGAGTCCAGCGAATCCTCTGTCGAGGATCGCGGGGAGCCATCGCGTGCCGGACTGCAGTGACAAAGTTTACAATATGTCAATATTACAAACCAGGAAGGCCAGACGTTTGCGGATTCTGGTACTTACGAAGCGGCCCGAGGCTTGGTCCGACGAGGTAGCTCCGGACTGCTGTCAACATCCCACGCGGAGTTATCCGCGAGGGAGCCTTTAACCCTCTTAGGTGCTTTCGCTTCTGGACTTGTGGGGGCCGCTCTCTTCTTCTTCCCCACCTCTGGTGGGGAGTCGTCTTCTTCCTCCTCTTCGTCGTCGTCGTCGGTGGACGAAGAAGAAGTTTCATCTTCGGACGTCACGTCCGGAGCGCCTTTTCGGCGAGGGCCCTTCTTGGCCCCTTTGGCCGCTTTCCTGGCCGTCTTCTCTGGCACCTCATAAGGTGCGGGAAAAAGCATTTTCGTCAGTAATGGGAATGCTTGGTCTTCGGGCAACGGAGCCGGACAGTTAATCCCCTCTGCTACCTCGATCCAGGCCTGAAAACATGGATGAGAAAGCTTAGGCTTTACCTCAAAATATGCCAGTAAAAGGTATGCCTTGAAAACATGAAATAACTTACCGAATTGGCTTGGCGCTTTAAGCTAAGCCCGCGATCCTCGGTCATAGGCGGCGGCGTCTCGCCGGCCTTGAAAAGCACTCTCCAGATGTCTTTGTGCATCGTGTCGAAGAGCTCTTGCAGCGTCTGGTGCTTGGCCGGATCATACTCCCACAGATAGCAAGTCCGGCGTTGGCACGGAAGGACCCGACGAATGAGCATGACCTGGACCATGTTGACAAGCTTGATTTTCCTGTCTATCATGTTCTGGACGCACGTCTGGAGCCCAGTCAGCTCGTCCGAAGGACCCCAGGTTAGGCCCCTCTCCTGCCAGGAGGTGAGCTGCATCGGGATTCCGGATCAGAATTCGGGGGCCGCCGCCCAGTTGGCGTCGCGCGGCTCGGTGATGTAGAACCACCCCGATTGCCACCCCTTCACCGTCTCTGCGAATGAGCCTTCGGGCCAGGTGACATTGGGCATCTTGCCCACCATAGCGCCTCCGCACTCTGCTTGTTGACCGCTCACTACTTTCAGCCTCACATTGAAGGTCTTCAGCCACAGGCCGAAGTGAGGTGGGATGCGGAGAAAAGCCTCACAAACGACGATAAATGCCGAAATGTTGAGGATGAAGTTGGGGGCTAGGTCATGAAAATCCAGCCCATAGTAAAACATCAGTCCACGGACAAATGGATGGAGAGGGAATCCCAGTCCGCGGACAAAATGTGTGAGAAACACAACCCTCTCATGGGGCTCTGGAGTAGGGACAATCTGCCCCTTGGCCGGGAGTCGGTGAACGATCTCCTTGGCTAGGTATCCGGCCTCCCGGAGCTCCTTGATGTCCTTCTTCTTAACGGAGGAGGCCATCCACTTGCCTCCAGCTCCGGATCCGGACATGTTTGGAGTGCTTTCTTGGACGAAGAAAAGCTAAAGCTTGGGCGCTGGAGCTCAAGGACGGAAGGGCTGAGGGAAAGAAAGGGCGTGGGTGAGAAAAGGGAATCCTTACCCCCTTTATAGAGGCCGCGAATATCAAACGCCTCCCCACTCGCCTTAAACTCGCCTGTTCCCAAGGGTCGTGCGATGGGCACGGTTAGGTTACCCATGCCCGCATTGATGAGGATCCCGCAATAAGGGGACACGATCTCTGCTTCGACAGGACGTGCCAATTACAACCGCGTCTCGAAACGTGGGATGGCAGATGAAAACGGTTCGAAATTATGGCCGGACAGATGTGATGTCGTGTTGTTAAAAAGCTGTCAACAGATTAGATTCGTGCAAATATTATATTCTCTCTGCGGTTGTGTGTGGTATGCGTTACAGGTCCGGATACAATCATCGCATCCGAAGACTATCGTGGAGTTCGGAAAAAGGGGAACCCGCCTTGCAATGCCGAAGACAATCTGCGCGCCGGACTCCTCGTCATTGAAGCTAGGTTCAGGGGCTACTGAGGGAGTCCTGGACTAAGGGGTCCTCGGGCGTCCGGCCCGTTATTCATTGGGCCGGACTGATGGGCTGTGAAGATATGAAGGCCGAAGACTATACCCGTGTCCGGATTGGACTCTCCTTAGCATGGAATGCAAGCTTGGCGACCAACTATGAAGATTCCTTCTTATGTAACCGACCCCATGTAACCCTAGATCTCTCCGGTGTCTATATAAACCAGAGAGCGTTGTCCGGATAGGCGGATACTCATTTACCATATTCACATAGGCTAGACTTCTAGGGTTTAGCCATTACGATCTCGTGGTAGATCAACTCTTGTAACACTCATATTCATTAAGATCAATCAAGCAGGAAGTAGGGTATTACCTCCATAGAGAGGGCCTGAACCTGGGTAAACATCGTGTCCCCCGTCTCCTGTTACCATCGATCCTAGACGCACAGTTCGGGACCCCCTACGCGAGATCCGCCGGTTTTGACACCGACATGGGACATTTTCCTTCCTCTAATGGGTGTACACATATTTTGGTTGTTGTTGATTATGTCACTAAGGGGGTAGAAGCTATTCCAACTACTACTGCTGATCACAACACCTTATTAAAATGCTTAAGGAATTCATTTTCCCAAGGTTTGGAGTCCCTAGATATTTAATGACTGATGGTGGTTCACACTTTATTCATGGTGCTTTCCGTAAAATGCTAGCTAAGTATGATGTTAACCATAGAATTGCATCACCCTAGCATCCTCAGTCTAGTGGTCAAGTTGAACTTAGCAATAGAGAAATAAAGTTAATATTAAAAAAGACTGTCAATAGATCCTGAAAGAATTGGTCTAAGAAATTAGATGATGCACTTTCGGCTTATAGAACAACATATAAAAATCCTATGGGTATGTCTCCTTCTAAAATGGTTTATGGAAAAGCTTGTCATATGCCTCTTGAGTTAGAACATAAAGCATATTGGGCAATTAAAGAACTCAACTATGATTTCAAACTTGCCGGTAAAAAGAGGTTATTTGATATTAGCTCACTAGATGAATGGAGAACCCAAGCTTATGAAAATGCCAAGTTATTTAAAGATAAAGTTAAAAGAAGGATGATAAAAGAATCCAAAAGCGTGAGTTCAAAGTTAGAGAATATGTTCTTTTTTACAACTCTCATTTCAGATTCTTTGCAGGAAAACTCCTCTCCAAATGGGAAGGACCCTATGTTATCGAGGAGGTTTACCGATCTGGAGCCATCAAAATAAATAATGCCGAGGGTACTAACCCGAAGGTTGTCAATGGTCAAAGAATAAAACATTATATCTCAGGTACGCCCATTAATGTTGAAAGCAATATTATACAAACTATGACAACGGAAGAGCATATAAAGGAAACCTTCCGGAACACTCCGGAATCATGAAAAAAAAGGAGGTACGTGATACGGTAAGTAAGCGGACTCCGAAAAATCCACAAAAATATTTTGTGTCGGTTTTGGAATATAATGAAAATTTGGAAAATAAGAAACAACTAGAAAGGTGACCCTAGTGGGCACAAGACACCAGGACGCGCCTGGCCTACCAAGCGCGCCCAGGTGGGTTGTGCCCACCCCGGGTACCTTCCGGACTCCATTTTTCTTCCGGTTGCTTGTTTCCCAAGATAAAAAATCTTTTTATACCCCCCGAACCTATTGACCATCGTATCGCGGAGAAATCATCTGTTTTCTTTTCCTTGCTATTTTCTGACAGATCTAATTCACCATGGCCGCTTCGAGGTCCTCCAAGGATAAGTTCTTCGAGAACGTCATCAACCCATATTTGCAGGAGGTGATGCAACACCCTCAAGCTATCGAGATGCATGAGGGGGTGCTTCAGATCCGTGATGTGCAAGGTCCAAAAGGGACGAGAACCATGGAGGTCAGGCTTGAAGTTATGGAGCAGGAGGTCTTTCGGTGCAAGGGGATGGTGGAACGTGGACTCAATGCCAATCACCTCATGATCGCAGACTACACCCGTGATCTCAAGGTGGATGGCAAGTCCATGAAGGACATCATCTTCACCTTCAACGACCAAATCACCTTCCTCCAAAGCCAGATCTATGATCTTCAAAACCAAGTCTTTGAATATGAGGCGAGGTTTAAAGGTATGAGTTTGGCTGCCAGTTGCAGGACCAGTGAGACTCACTCCTTCTCTTATGATGGTGAGCCCTTGCCATGGAAACCCGAGGATAAGATTGCTACTACTTCATCACCACCACCTCCTTCATCACCAAAGGAAAATTGAATATCGGGTATGGGCACTCCCCTTGGCTTGTGCCAAGCTTGTGGGAGGTTCCCCGGTATCGTATCACCTCCACTATCTTTTGCCTTTACTTATCTTAGTTTGATCCATGGTTATCTTTTGCTTTAGATGAATAAAAGTTTAGTTAGATCCTTTCTTTACGAGAGTTTGCTTAGTGATATATCCTTGTAATCGTGTGCGAGATATATAATAAAGTTTAGTTTGAGTTTTGTTTTCTTTACTTTCATGTTCAATAAAAAGAAAGGAAATAAATGAAAAAGATCATATGCTAATCTTATGGTAAGTAATGACATCACATAAGGAAGAGTATAAGTAGAAAATTTTATTGGAGATTTACAAACATAGCATTAGTCAATGATGCAATTCATGAAAGGATTAATAAGGGAAGAGAAGATTCGCATGCAAATACACTATCTTGGACATCTTTTGTGATTGTGAGCCCCCATCAAAATATAATATGCCAAAACTGTTGAAGTTGGACAAGGAAGACAATGTAATGATTTATGTTTGTTCATATTCACATAGAAGTTATATTATCATAGATCCTTTAACATGTGGTGCTTGCCCCCCATCTTTGCTAGCCAAAAGTTCTGGACTAAGTAGAAATACTACTTGTGCATCCAAAACCCTTAAACCCAAATCTTGTTTTGAGAGTCCACCATACCTACCTACGGACTGAGTGAGATCCTTCAAGTAAGTTGTCATCGGTGCAATAAGGCAATAAAAATTGCTTCCAAAAGTGTTGGATCGTTTAGCGTAAGAGAAAATTGAGTGTTGTACGAACTTGTGATGGCAAAGAATAAAAGCGATAGACTGCATAATAAAGGTTGCTATCATAAGGGGCGATAAAATGTGACGTTCTTTTGCACTAAGATATTGAGCACACAAACAAAAAGCGCATGGCAACCTCTGCTTCCCTCTGCGAAGGGCCTATCTTTTACTTTTATGTATTTACTTTTATGCAAGAGTCAAATTATTTCTGTCTATTCCTTTTTATTTTCTCTTTTGGTAAGCATCATGTGGTGAGGAAAGATCTAGGCACATATATCCAGTTGGATATGGGTGGCATGAGTTATTATTGTTGACATCACCCTTGAGGTGAATACGTTGGGAGGCGAAACTATAAGCCCCTACCTTTCTATGTGTCCGGTTTAAACTTTTTGCTCATGTGTATGTGGTGAGTGTTAGCAGTCATAGAAGACTATATGATGGTTGAGTATGTGGACTTGCCTAAAGGCTCCGATACGTGACCCTTCCTGAAAAGATGATGAATTGTAGTTGCAAAGTTGACTGAGAACATAGTTTGTTGGTCTTCAATAGAGTTTATGCTTTATACTTTGATGTTGTGATGAATTGTTACTTATTCATGAGAAGACTATGATAAAAGTTCTATGATAAAGTTTTATGTTAAAGTTTGTTGTTGTTATAATAATATACATGATGCTTCTATGTCCGTATTTTGTTTTTATCGACACCTCTCTCTCTCTCTCTCTCTCTCTCTAAGCATGTGGACATGTTTTCCGATTTCGGTTTTCGCTTGAGGACAAGCGAGGTCTAAGCTTGGGGGAGTTGATACGTCCATTTTGCATCATGTTTTCCTACAGTTATTTATATCATTTTTATGCATAATAATTCCTTTTCGAGTAATTCTAATGCCTTTTCTCTCATAATATGCAAGGTTCACACAAAGAGGGAGAATACCGGCAGCTGGAATTCTGGACCTGAAAAAGCTACGTAAGGCTACCTATTCTGCACAACTCCAAATTAATGAGCTGAAACTTCATGGAGATTTTGTATGGAATATATAAGAATTATTGGAGCAAATAAGTACCAGAGGGGGGCCACCAGGTGGGCACAACCCACCTAGGCGCGCCCTGGTGGGTTGTGCCCTCCTTAGCCCACCTCCAGTGCCCCTCTTCTGGTATATAAGTCATTTTTACCTAGAAAAATAAGGAGAGGACTTTCAGGACGAAGCACCGCCGTCTTGAGGCGGAACTTGGGCAGGAGCACTTTTGCTCTCCGGCGGAGCGATTCCGCCAAGGAAACTTCCCTCCCGGAGGGGGAAATCATCGTCATCATCATCACCAACAACTCTCCCATCATGGGGAGGGCAATCTCCATCAACATATTCAACAACACCATCTCCTCTCAAACCCTAGTTCATCTCTTGTGTTCAATCTTTGTACCGGAACTATAGGTTGGTGCTTGTGGGTGACTAGTAGTGTTGGTTACATCTTGTAGTTGATTACTATATGGTTTATTCGGTGGAAGATTATATGTTCAGATCCATTATGCTATTTAATACCCCTCTGATCTTGAGCATGATTATCATTTGTGAGTGGTTACTTTTGTTCTTGAGGTCACGGGAGAAATCTTGTTGCAAGTAATCATGTGAACTTGATATGTGTTCGCTATTTTGATGGTATGTATGTTGTGATTCCCTTAGTGGTTGATACGTCTCCAACGTATCTATAATTTTTTATTGTTCCATGCTGTTATATTATCATTCTTGGATGTTTTACAATCATTTTAAATCATTTTTTGATACTAAACTATTGACATAGTGCCAAGTGCAGTTGCTATTTTCTGCTTGTTTTTTGTATCGCAGGAAATCAATACCAAACGGAGTCCAAATGCAACAAAACTTTTTATGGAATTTTTATGGACCAGAAGACACCCAATGGGCCGGAGAAGCACCTGGGGGTGCCCCGAGGGGGGCACAACCGACCAAGGCGCGCCTAGGCCCCCAGGCGCGCCCAGGTGGGTTGTGCCCACCTCGGTGGCCTCCCGCACCGCCTCTTTGCTCTATAAATACCCCAATATTCCAGAAACCCTAGGGGAGTCGACGAAAATCAATTCCAGCCGCCGCAAGTTCCAGAACCACCAGATCCAATCTATGACACCATCACGGAGGGGTTCATCATGCCCATTGGTGCCTCTCCGATGATGCGTGAGTAGTTCTTTGTAGACCTACGGGTTCGTAGTTAGTAGCTAGATGGCTTCCTCTCTCTCTTTTCATTCTCAATACAATGGTCTCTTAGAGATCCATATGATGTAACTCTTTTTGCGGTGTTTGTTGGGATCCGATGAACTTCGAGTTTATGATCAGGTCTATCTTTTTATCCATGAAAGTCATTTGATTCTTCTTTGATCTCTTATATGCATGATTGCTTATAGCCTCGTATTTCTTCTCCGATATTTGGGTTTCCAACTTGATCTATTTATCTTGCAATGGGAAGAGGTGCTTTCTGATGGGTTCGATCTTACGGTGCTTGATCCCAGTGACAGAAGGGGAACCGATACGTATGTATTGTTGCTATTAAGGATAACAAGATGGGGTATATATTTCTACATAAATAGATCTTGTCTACATCCTGTCATCGTTCTTATTGCATTACTCTGTTTCTCCATGAACTTAATACACTAGATGCATGCTGGATAGCAGTCGATGTGTGGAGTAATAGTAGTAGATGCAGGCAGGAGTCAGTCTACTAATCTTGGACGTGATGCCTATGTAATGATCATTGCCTGGATATCGTCATGATTATTTGAAGTTCTATCAATTGCCCAATAGTAATTCGTTTACCCACTGTTTGCTATTTTTCTCGAGAGAAGCCACTAGTGAAATCTACGGGCCCCGGGTCTCTTCTTTATTATATTTGCCTTCATGGTCTATTTTTATTTTCTTTTATTTTCAGATCTATTAATCCAAAAATACATTGCTGCAATTTATTGCTATTTATTTATCTCACGTTCCCGCGAGATCTGTTTATCCAATCTACTATAATTTTATCTATCTCTTTACCCGTGTGGGATTGGCAACCCCTCTCTTACGTCGGGTTGCAAGTATTTGTTCTTTGTCTGCAGGAGCTGATTATGTGGTGTTGCGTGGTTCTCCTATTGGTTCGATAACCTTGGTTTCATCACTGAGGGAAATACCTACCATTGCTATGCTGCATCATCCTTTCCTCTTTGGGGAAATACCGACGTAGTTCAAGCAAACATCAAAAGGAATTTCTGGCGCCGTTGCCGGGAAGACATCATCTACATCTACCAGGTTCCTAATCATAAATCTCATTTCCTTGCAATTTACATTATTTGCCATTTGCCTCTCTTTTCCTCTCCCCCACTTTTCACAAAAAATTGCCTTTTCATTCGCCCTCTTTTTCATTCGCCGTTTTCTCGTCATATCTTCCCTTTGTTTGCAATCATGAGTGACTTTGGTATGGCAGAAACAGATGATGGCCTAACTCCTAAAATTTGATGATCTGGCAATCTGGATGCTAAAACTTTTGTTTTGGGGCAAGGGAATGTTATAGGGAAAGAACATATCCAAGAATTTTTCAATTGTGTTGGAAATTTAAGTCTTGATGATGTTCCTATACTTAAGAGGACTAAATCTTATGCGGAAGCTATTTCAGCACTAGTTCTGAAACTTGAAAATAAATTTATCTGTACTCATCCTACTTTGCAAAGATTGTTTTTTCAGCTACCCGTTATAAAGAATCCTAAGGCTAAAAAGTTGGCCACTCGTGTTCTTATGAATGAATTTGACTACATAATACGGGAAGCTAGGGAAATCTTTGATTTCTATGGTATGAATCGTCAAAAACTGGTGATAGATGAAATTCTTTATAATAGTGATTATGCGTTAAGACATTTGCTTGGGATAATCAAATATTTGACGATAATCTTAAAAAGGAAGTCCCTATTTTAGATATAATCCAACAATTTTTTTTATAATGTTAATCAACATTATTCTTGGATTATTGCCGGAAATCAAAGGGGTTATGATGATAAGCAACTTGATAGTGCTAAGTTTTCCATGGATAATATATTTTATGTTGTCTTTGCAAAACCTCTTGACAAAAACACCTCTAGGAAAATCAAAGAGAAAGATGACAATGTTTAGATCCTTTGCATTATGCCTAGCTAAAGGCATAAAACGATAGCGCTTGTTGGGAGGCAACCCAATGAATAAATTTTATTTTTGTCTTTTGCTTTCTGTCCTTGAGTGTTTGCACAATTATTCTACTGTTATGATTTTGTTTTTTGTGTTTTAATTAGTTTTGTGCCAAGCAAAGCCTTTGGGATCATGTTGGGTGATAGTTGATTTGATCTTGCTGAAAAACAGAAACTTTTGCGCTCACAAAAATAATTCTCATTTTTAACAGAAGCATGATAAAATACCAAATTTTTTGCAGAGGATTAATATACAAATTGCTCATGTGGTCCTAATTTTTCAGCATTTTGGGGTTTCAGAAGTATTCGAAATATCCAGATTGCTACAGACTGTTCTGTTTTTGATAGATTCTGTTTTCTTTGCGTTGTGTGCTTGTTTTGATGATTCTTTGAAGAGTTTTTGCCATAGAAAAGTTGGAATACAGTAGATATAATGCAAGAATAAAATGTGAATGGGTTTGCAACAGTACTTATAGTAGTGATTTGCTTTCTTATACTAACGGATCTCACGAAGGTTTTGTTGAGTTTTGTGTGATTGAAGTTTTCAAGTTTTGGGTGATATTACGATGGATGAAGGAATAAGGAGTAAGAAGAGCCTAAGCTTGGGGATGCCCATGGCATCCCAAGCTATTATTTAAAGAGAAGCAAGCAACTAAGCTTGGGGATGCCCGAGTGGCACCCCCTCTTTCTTCTAACGACCATCGGTATTTTACTTGGAACTATATTTTTATTCGTCACATATTATGAGTTTGGCTTGGAGCGTCTTGTATGATATGAGTCTTTGCTTGTTTTGCTTTTTGTTTTAAGTCATGAATCCTTGCTGGACACACCTATTTGAGAGAGCCAAAATTATGCTATGACTTGTTAGAATTGATCTCTATGCTTCACTTAAATCTTTATGAGCTATGGAATTGCTCTAGTGCTTCACTTATATCTTTTTGAGCACGGTGTGCTTTGTTATTTTTGAAGAAATGCTCTCATGCTTCACTTAGATTTATTTGAGAGTTAGTAATTTTTTTAAGAAATTCTCTCTTGCTTCACTTAAATTATTTTGAGAGAAAGAAATATGATGCTCATGATCTTCGCTTATATTTGTTTGAGCTTATTAAAAGCAACATACGAAATCTAGTCCCAAAGGGATAGATATCCAAGGAGGATGTAATAAAAACTTTCATGAAGATCATTCGACAAAATAAACTTGATTCTTTGTAATAGTTTGGAGATATGATGATATGATATGTGAGTCATGTTGATGAGTAATTATGCTTTAGTAAGAATATTGGTGTTAGGTTTGTGATTCCCTATGCAAGCACAAAAGTCAATAGTTATGCAATGAAATTATATCCTACTTGTGGTGCATTATTCGGTGTTAGTTATGTTTAATGCTCGCTTATGAGATTTTTTGTTTCTTGGTTGGATGCTTCTCAATCTTTTGCTAGCCTTCATTTGCACTAAGTGTGATCACTACTTGTGCATCCAAAATCCTTTAAACCGGTTTTGCCATATGAGTCCACCATACCTACCTATATGCGGTATTCTTTTGCCATTCTAAGCAAATTTGTATGTGCCATCTCTAATTTTCAAAATAAACGTCTCTTTTGTGTGCTCGTACCGCTCATGAAACGGTAAGGGGTGGCTAATATATTTCCATGCTAGATGCGTTATTCTCAAAATGAGTGTTTATTCACTTGTCATTGCGCGAGAGTACGGCAAAGGTATTAGGGATGCCCAGTCCCAAAATGAAAAATGGATTTACTTTATGTTGTCAAATAATAAATTCCTTGAAAATGTTGGTACAGAAGGCACCCGTGGATACGGTTAGCCATGGAAAGTGAAAGTATGGTGGAAAAAGGAATAAACTTTATTTTCTATTTGGGAACCGCCTATGATATATCTAGCATGGAAAGTATTGAGAACTACTCGGTCGTTTTCGTTGACAGGAAAAGCATGCCTCCCAAAATGTTTTTATCTATCTTTTTCGCTTTGAGCTCTGGCACCTCTACAAATCCCTACTTCCCTCTACGAAGAGCCTTTCTTTTACTTTATGCAGTTTTTTTACATGAGTCTCCATCTTCTCTTATAAAGCACCAACTAAGGGGCACTATGATCATACTTGAGCATTGGGTGTAGCTAATATGCGAGTGTGTTTCATTAATGGATCAATGGTTGAGCATAATGGGGTAGGGATAACTTGCTTTAGTGTTGATATTTTGAAAGACATGGTTGCTTGTTGATATGCTTGAGTATTAAAGTCCTCATGTCAAAACTAGACTATTGCTTTGAACCATATAAAAGTCCAAATGTCCATGCTACAAAGAAAAGAATATGTGATGAACATGTTAGGCAGCATTCCACATCTAAAATTCTTGGATGTTATATTATCATTCTTGGATGTTTTACAATCATTTTATATCTTTTTTGGTACTAACCTATTGACAAAGTGCCAAGTGCCAGTTGTTGTTTTCTGCTTGTTTTTTTACATCGCACGAAAAGACTTTTTGTGGAATTTTTGTGGAATTTTTATGGACCAAAAGACACCCAATGGGCCGGAGAAGCAGTTGGGGGTGCCCCGAGGGGGACACAACCCACCAGGGTGCGCCTGGGCCCCCAGGCGCGCCCAGGTGGATTGTGCCCACCTCGGTGGCCTCCCGCACCGCCTCTTTGCTCTATAAATACCCCAATATTCCAGAAACCCTAAGGGGGTCGACAAAAATCAATTCCAGCCGCCGCAAGTTCCAGAACCACCAGATCCAATCTAGACACCATCACAGAGGGGTTAATCATCCTCATTGGTGCCTCTCCGATGATGCGTGAGTAGTTCATTGTAGACCTACGGGTCCGTAGTTAGTAGATAGATGGCTTCCTCTCTCTCTTTTGATTCTCAATACAATGGTCTCTTGGAGATCCATATGATGTAACTCTTTTTGCGGTGTGTTTGTTGGGATCCGATGAACTTTGAGTTTATGATCAGATCTATGTTTTTATCCATGAAAGTTATTTGAGTCTTCTTTGATCTCTTATATGCATGATTGCTTATAGCCTCGTATTTCTTCTCCGATATTTGGGTTTTGTTTGGCCAACTTGATCTATTTATTTTGCAATGGGAAAAGGTGCTTTGTGATGGGTTCGATCTTACGGTGCTTGATCCCAATGACAGAAGGGGAACCGACACGTATGTATTGTTGCTATTAAGGATAACAAGATGGGGTCTATTTCTACATAAATAGATCTTGTCTACATCATGTCATCATTCTTATTGCATTACTCTGTTTCTCCATGAACTTAATACACTAGATGCATGTTGGATAGCAGTCGATGTGTGGAGTAATAGTAGTAGATGCAGACAAGAGTCGGTCTACTAATCTTGGACGTGATGCCTATGTAATGATCATTGCTGGATATCGTCATGATTATTTGAAGTTCTATCAATTGCCCAAGAGTAATTCGTTTACCCACCGTTTGCTATTTTTCTCGAGAGAAGCCACTAGTTCAAGCAAACATCCATTCCTCTTTGGGGAAATACCGACATAGTTCAAGAAAACATCAGTGGTGTCATGTGAACGTCAACTACATGACACTTCACCATATTTGGGCCTAACGGAATGCATTGTGGAGTAGTTATTAGATGGTGGGTTGCGAGAGTGACAAAAGCTTAAACCCTAGTTTATGCGCTATTTCGTAAGGGACTGATTTGGATCCAAAAGTTTAATGCTATGGTTAGATTTATTCTTAATACTTTTCTCATAGTTGAGGATGCTTGCGAGGGGTTAATCATAAGTAGGAGGTTTGTTCAAGTAAGAACAACACCTAAGCACCGGTCCACCCACATATCAAATTATCAAAGTAGCGAACGCAAATCAAACCAAAATGATGGAAGTGACTAGATGAAATTCCCGTGTACCCTCAAGAACGCTTTGCTTATCATAAGAGACCGTTTTGGCATGTCCTTTGTCTCAAAAGGATTGGGCTACCTTGCTGCACCATTGTTACCATTACCGTTACTTTCTCGTTACAAATTATCTTGCTATCAAACTACTCGTTACTTATAATTTCAGTGCTTGCATTGAATACCTTACTGAAAACTACTTGTCATTTCCTTTTGCTCCTCGTTGGGTTCGACACTCTTACTTATCGAAAGGACTATGATTGACCCCATATACTTGTGGATCATCAGCATTCACATGTTCCTCTATCTTATCTTCACATGATTGCATACATGTAGGGGGAGCTTATGCATGTTACATGTTCCTCCAAAGCTTTGCTTACTACTTTTCATATCATTTATTTAAAGCTTTGATGTATGTTGTCATCAATTACCAAAAGGGGGGAGATTGACAGCACAAGTGCTCCCTGAGTGATTTTGCTAATTAACGTCAACATATTTCTTGTTGGACTAATAGTTCTATCTAGTGTATTTCAGACAAGTTCAACAATGGCGTGGCAAAGAGGATGCGGAACCCCTTCAAAATGCTAAGGACAAAGATTGGCAAAAGCTCAAGACTCTTCATCTTTATTTTAGTGATCTAAGATCACATTGAGTCCATAGGAAAGCCAATACTGCTAAAAGGGGATGAGGTGTTGCTTAATGGACTACTTGCTCAAGTGCTTAGTGATATTGCTCCAAAACCCTGAGCCACTCTCTCCATCCAAATATGTCCAAACCCAAAACTCCAACTCAGCCCCACCGATTCTATCCATCCGGAGCCACCAAGTTCACATGACATAGCCACTGCCAGAAACCCTAACAGTTCGGTCTGACCGATACGGACCTCGGTCCCACCGAGATGGCCTTGCCAGCGCTCTATGACTTGTTGCATTTATTTCGGTCTCGCCGAGCTTATGCAATCGGTCTCACCGAGTTGGCTTGACAGATTCTTAGTTGCTTATTGCTTCACTTCGGTCCCACCGAGTTGATGCAATCGGCGCCATCGAGATGATGTTTGCCCTAAGCCCTAGCACATCGGTCCCACCGAGTTGTTCCAGTCGGTCCCACCGAAATTCCTAACGTTCACATTTTTTAACTGATCGGTGCCACCGAGTTTAACCATTCGGTCACACCCAGATGAGTGAAATGTCTGTAACAGTTGGATTTTGTGTGGAGGCTATATATACCCCTCCACGCCCTTCTCCATTTGTGAGAGAGCCACCAGTACGTGCCTACAGTTCCACCATTCATTTTCTAAGAGAGAACCACCTACTCAAGTGTTGAGATGAAGAGATTCCATTACTACCATTTGAACCTTGATTTCTAGCCTTCCCCAAGTTGCTTTCCACTCAAACCATATTTTCACCATAGCCAAATCTGTGAGAGAGTTGAGTGTTGGGGAGACTATTATTTGAAGCACAAGAGCAAGGAGTTCATCATCAACACACCATCTATTACATTTTGGAGAGTGGTGTCTCCTAGATTGGTTAGGTGTCGCTTGGGAGCTTCTGACATGTTGTGGAGTTGAACCAAGAAGTTTGTAAGGGCAAGGAGATCGTCTACTTCATGAAGATCTACCCCAGTGAGGCAAGTCCTTCGTGGGTAATGTCCATGGTGGGATAGACAAGGTTGCTTCTTTGTCGACCCTTCATGGGTGGAGCCCTCCGTGGACTCGTGCAGCCGTTACCCTTCATGGGTTGAAGTCTCCATCAACGTGGACGTAGGATAGCACCACCTATCGGAACCACACCAAAAAATCTCTACGTCTCCTTTGCGTTTGCACACTCCAATCCCATCCCTTTACTTTCTTGCAAATTGCATGCTTTACTCTTTCCGCTGCATATACTCTTGTCATGCTTGATTGAAATGTACTGTGAGTGCTTTAACATGTGCTAAACTCAACCTTAACTTGAAGAAATTAAAAACTACCACTTTTGCTTATGAAGGGTCTAATCACCCCCCCCCCTCTAGACCCCTCTTCTCGATCCTTTCAAAGACTTCTCACATGTCCTCAAGAACAAATAGAACTACTCACAAAGCATAATTGCGCTCATGATCAGAAGATATAAATATGTGTTTAACAATCTAAACGTATGAATCTTCCACCAAGTAAACCAACTAGCATGAACTACAAGATGTAATTAACACTACTAGCACCCCGAGGTACCAATCTGAGGTTGGATATAAAAGTTGAGCAAAGAGATGAACTAGGGTTTTGAGATGAGATGGTGCTGGTGAAGATATTGATGAAGATGAGTCCTCCCATGATGAGAGGAGCGTTGGTGATGATGATGGCTTTGATTTCCCCCTCCCGGAGGAAAGTTTCGCAGGCGAATCGCCCGCCCGGAGAGCAAAAGTGTTCCTGCCCAGTTTCCGCCTTGAGACAGCGGCGACGGCCTATATCTCTCAGAGGGAGGTTTTCCCGAAAGTCTTCTTTTAATTTATTTTTTCGAGGGAAATGGCTTCATATAGGAGAAGATGGGCAACAGTTAACCTCTGTGGGCCCCAAAGTCTGGGTGGCGCGCCCCCCGGGCTTGTGGGCCCATCGAGGCTCCTCTCAGGTGTTTTTCTTGCCGGTATTTTTATATATTCCAAAATAAATCTTCGTAAATTTTCACGTCATTCCGAGCTCCGAAAAATTGCTATCTCTATAGTAGGTTTTCCATGTCAGAATTCCAGCCGCCGGTAATCCCTCTTCTTTTGATGTATCTTGCATTTTGAGAGACAAAAGGCATTAGAATTGCATCATAATATGGAATATAACTTTAAAACAATATAAATAACAGTATAAAAACATGATGCAAAACGGGCGTATCACTTACCGAGGGGAAATAAGTTCGCTGCAGGGCGGGACGGTCTAGGGCTCTGCCTGAGGGCTAGCTCTCACTAGTGAGGCTGCGTTGCTAGGGATAGTCTTCTACTCCGCCTTGTTCCATGTCTAAATTTGGCACCTGTGCCACCCCCTAGCTTAAACTATCTTTTGAACTATGTTATTTCTCGCTCAGCTACTCTAGCTCAGCTTGAGCGTTGTTGAACAGATGTGCTCGTCCGTTTGGCCTCCTTTAATGAAAATGAGGCAAGGGAGAGGGGGCCTTTTCGTCATAAAAAGGACCCGGACATGGACAGTCCGGCCCAAAAGCCCGACATTCAGGCTGGGCTCAGGCTCAACTTTTCCGCCCGAAGCCCAGCCCAAAAGCCAAAAGATAAGCCCAAGGTCTGGCTTTGCAAAGCCTGACCCGACCAAAGCCCGGCCCAGAGAATGTCCATGTTTAGTTATAAGGGCCAAAAAAAGCTCCGTGTTGCCGGAAAAAAAATAATGGCCCGGGGTTTGCTTCAAGGGAAACACTTGTTATCTGTAACACCGGCCACAGCAAGTCCACGGTTAAATCATTGCGTACTGCCTATTTGCGAGGATCTTGGCGGGCATTGCCGCCATCGGATCAATGCATAAATTCGCAGGCACTAAATGGGGTGCGCCGACTGCTCTTGCTATTCCCACTCGGCGCAGCGCCCGGATCCAAATGATCAAAGCTGGATATCGATGCACGGAAGGCAGGAGCCGTATGTGTCGCAGCCGGCCGAGCACTGCCGGGCCGGTGGGGGTCCGATGCGTCGACCATCCCGATCCTAGCTTGCGCCCGCTTTGGTTGCCTGCAAAGGGACCAGTGAGCGAGTACTTACTAGGGTGGTCATAGGACCACCACTGGCCGGCCTTGGCCCGGCTGCTGCGACGTTCGTAGCAAGCACCACCATGGCAGCAAGCATGGGCCGGCCCCTGACACCTCCCCAGCATAGGTACATACTCGTAGACGCTTGCTGCGTACTTAACGTAAGCAGCCACTGTAAGTACGTACTCCCTCCGTTCCGATTTACTCGTCGTGGTTTTAGTTCAACTTTTGAACTAAAACCACGACGAGTAAATCGGAACGGAGGGAGTACAATACAAGTAAACTATTCAAACTTTCTAATTGCACATGAAGCGTCGCGTAGGATAGGATCGGAAGCTGCTGTACTGATTGCGTAGGCGTAGCGTAGTGATTCGGTAGCTAGACGGGCTGCAGGGTTCCAGCTTCCAAGTACGCTGCGGCTGGCGGTCCAAGGGAGCGGACAGCGGAGGTGGTGGAGGGGATTTTTACGTGCAACACACAGGGGCACAGCGACGCTCAGACACGGAGGTGTCGTCTTGGGAGTAAATTATTCAGTGCGTCAGCAAGCAAGCACACTTGGGCCTCGGGACGGGAGGCCGCAGCCGCAGCCTCCCTCAAAAAGATTGCAACGGTTTTTCTTTCTTTGGCTCCTAGATTCCTCTTCTTCAGCTGCTGCAAGTTTTACCACGACCAGGCAGTGGTGAAAACCTACTTACCTGCCAAGGTTGCTACGTGGAGTGGTAAAAATCTGCCAAGGAGTACTACTAAAAATCTGCGACGTCACGCCTGCCAAGTATTATGTGAAAACTCTCTGGCTGAAATGTTATCACTGGTTTTGAAGTAGTTATTTTTGCAAACGGAGCTGAGAATCCTTTGCCGGTAACGTTCCGGGTGATTTCCATGAGTAAAGAAAGAAAACGGTCGACGAAAAGCAGCTACTAGTTGTTGCCCAAATGTTAAGATTCGTAGGAGCATCTCTTCGCACTCCGATGAACCACACCCGCATATCGAGGAGTCAAACAAGGGGGAGCGCACAGTGCACATTTCAGGAATCCAATAGCCTCCCCCAATTTCGACGATCAACAGTTCTTCCCCTTACTATCAGAGAGATGCTCACATGACATCGGATTTCAGATTAATAATATTACAACAAAATGCGCGGCGCGGCGACACTGCATCGCTCTACTCGTGATGCTAACAAACGGTAAGAAAGAAAAAAATAAGAGGAAAAAATCTACTACTCTTTACACAGGAGGAGGATCCTTGGGCTAGTGAGAGAGGGAGCTTGTCTTGGTCTGTCTGCTACTCCTCGATGGATCGATCGACCTTCGATCGCAGGCGGCGGCGGCGGCGCGGCGTGCCTCAGGCGTAGTCGCGCCAGCACACGAGCATGGTGACGCAGCGGCGCATGATGTAGAACCGCGCGCGCTGCTCCTTGACGAGCCGCGCGCACCGCCCGGGGAAGGACGGCCGCCGGCCCTTGCCGCCGCCGTCCGCGCGCACGCCCATCGCCGCCCCCTTCCCGCCGCTCCTCTTCTTGGGCGGCGTCTGCTTCTCCTCGGCGCCGCAGACCTCCATGAGCAGCGGCCACCGCTCTTCCTGCGAGCCCTTCCTCGAGCTGCGAACCTCTGCGAAGGGGGTGGGAGGGAGAAAAGCTCTAGCTTGGACGGAAGAGAAGAGGATCGAGGCGAGTGAGACAGTGAGCTCTGAGCTGAGGGAGTGAGTGAGGTGGGAAACTCTAGCTAGCTCTTGGCCGGGAAGAGCATAAACCTGTGATTATATAATGGAGCAGGGTGGTAGCCGGTGGGGCCGCGCATGACGACCCCAGAAGGACCTACTTGATGTTTTTCTACGTGTATGCAGGGTTTTTGCTGTTCAGACAAAGCTCACTCACTCCTCACCCGCTTCTAATCTCCTACTCATATTGTTGCTTTTTATCTTGTTCTCGGGCGCCCTCGTGCAATACCACAAAGCAGCGTGTCTGTCAGGGATGGGGTCAGATTTGATGCTTTTTTATGTAGTAAGTAGTGCCCTTTTCTCTAGCAAACAGTGCTTGGACTTAGAGTGACAGCGAAGTGGTTGAGAAATGGCCAAGGTCAGTGCGAGTTAATACGTTCAGCCGTAGCGTTAGACTCAGTTCCATTATAGTAATATTTTCTTGACAAGCTAATAAAACCCATGCACAGAACCGTCCAATCAAAGTTATGATGGAACAGGAGCAACAGCAGCAGGAAACCATCAGTAAATTTGACCATTGCACGTACGAGTAAGCACACACTGTGTTGAGAAAAGATGAACAGTGACCGCGATGAACATCCAAGCCTTGAGATCGAGTCTCCATACACGAAGCAACAGCGGGAAACCAGGGAAATACCTTTTGTTCCTAGTTGTATATGCACCCTATATGGAGAATTTTTTTTAATAATTAAATAAAAAGTCAAAACAGTTCAGAAGTATTTTTAGAATAAACTTGACCTACTTTTGCACTAGTATACAAATTTCCTCGAAAAAAACCAATGTTGACTTCACAGCGAAAAAGACAAAATTCATTTGCTATTATAGGTCACTATTCACACTATTTTGGTCAATTTTTTGTCTTTTTTGACAAGAAATCAATGGGGGGTTTTCCTTTTGTGAAATTTTTCTCACAAGTACAATGTAAGGTCTAGTTTATTTCAAAAATATTTTCAGATTTTTTTTGACTTTTTGTTGAATTACTATTCTTTTTTCATATAAGGTGTATATGTCCCCTAGACCAAAACTTCCCCTCCTAGGAAACCATCGCTAAATTTGACCATTGCACGCAATGACACAAGCACACGCTGTGTGAGGACTGAGGAGGAGCGATGAACAGTGGCTGTGATGAGCATTCAAACCTAGAGAGAGTCTCCAGACACAAAGTAGCCATCCCCACCCAGGACGCAAACCCACAGGCGCACGGGCAGGGCTTTGCAGATGATGCACGGGAGCTGGCCAGCTGGGCCGTGCGTCGGGTCAAAAGCTCGGGCTGCCCGAGAACTTCGCTCGAAATGGCTAAAAGCACGTAGGCCCGCCATGCCCCAGTGTGGTGGTGGCGTACGCTAGAACGCCGTATCCCTCGATCACTTCGCTCCCATTGTGGTGGTACATACGTAGAGCAGTCGGTCGGCAGAGACGGTGGGCCGACGCACAAACACGGCTCGTCGACGGAGCTAGCTAAGCCACCTGTGCTAGCACGCATAGATATGGTAGGGCTGGTACGCGTACGGAGGAAATGGGAGGGGGCGGGCCGGGCCACGGTGGGGCGGGCAAGTGGAGGTAGGGTTTTTCCGGGCGGGTTGCGTTGCGTGTGTACGTGAGGGCTCAGCGGCGTCAGCTTTAGACTGTAGCTACCGGAGCGCGGAGCAGACTGGCGCGGGCGGCGGTGGACCGGGGCGGGAGGGGGGCTCAGGGCTCAGCTGGCTCGGCTACAGGCGGAGGCAGCGCAAGGAGGCAGTCCCTCTCGCGCGTCCTCCGCCTCGGGAAGGTGGCGACGGACGGGCGGTCGGCCACCCTGGCTGGCCACAGCCCCGCTCGCTGCCCGGCCAGATCCCAGACGACGGGGCCTGCCTTCCTCCCTCTCGCGCCACGCCATGCACTGTGCCTGCATGCTGCATGCCCCGGTCAAATACAACAGCGTACCACTGCCTGATGCGGCCCGGCCAGCGGCGACTGCTGGCACGGCGCACTGCGAAACCACCCTCATCGGAGACGGATCGTTCTCGGCGTCGCCCGCCTGGCCTGCCCCTGCCGCATGTGCATCCACGGACGGACCCCGATCGGCTTCTTCGATATCTGCTTTCGCTTGTCCCAGCCAAACTGCAACTCCACGTCGCTGCGCCAGTGCTAGTCCCATCAACGGTCATTCCAAGGAAAGGAGACGAGAGCTGGGTGCGTGACTCGACACGGCACTGTCCGCCATGTGAGTTTGGGCTAAGCTAGCGAGCTACGAGTAGCCCCCGGTCGCACTGGCCGTTTCTTCCGTCAGCACCGTCGCCGAAGAACACAATGATTAAAGATGGATTGGGCCGAAACGCGAAACGGATATGATGCCGGCCCGGCGGTCCGGTCGTCAGTGAGTGGAGCGGTCAAAGAAGAATCTGCCCCGGCCACGCCGTGAGGCTCGAGGGAACGGAGCTGGCACTGCACCGACCGCCGTGGCGTGTGGGCAGGCGTATCGCAACGGGCCGAAGCGATGGACACCGGCCATGCATGCCGCTTCCGGCGTCCGTCTTTGACCAGTGTTCGCACAGACGGACGCGCCTGCCTCTGACCAACCAGGCGTAGCGGCGTCCGTGGAGAGGGCCGTGGGCTTCTGGCGACGCCGAGTGGCTCCGCCTGCGCGCCGTACGGGCGGACTATGCATCGCTTCACACGCACTGCGGACGCCACGGACTTTTCTCGCCCCGCGCCAGGCCTCCGATATGGCAAAGATACCAGGACGCCAGTAGTGGTAGTAATAGCCGGTGGACCGTACGTGCGCGGGCGCGAAAAGATCGGACGTGGCGCTGCCCCGGCCTGTGCGGTTCTGTGTGCACGTGATCCGGGCCAGAGAACAGAGGTAGAGACGGTGCTGGCACGCGTACATGCGCACGACGCATCCGTTCAAACTTCAAGTATGCAGCGGTACGGCCTTGCGCCTGCATGCATTATCTGCTTGGCGCTCACCGCTCCGGCATCATCAATGCTCGATGCGCGACAGCGTGCACGTCGGCATGAGTGGTGCAGGGAAATTATGGGGTGGCCGATACTGATGTGTGGCGGTGTTGCTCGGCAGTGGCGTGTGTCTGCGCGAGCTGTGACAGGGGACAGTGGCGTCCGTGCAAGAAATAGTCGCACGTACGTGCACGATCGCGCGAGGCCAACGTACCTTCGATTATAGGAGAAAGGTGACGGGCAGCAAGCAAATCTTTGTCTGCCACATTGCCGCCACCCCAGCCCGTGTGTGTCATTTAAAGGCTCACTTATGTGGACACGGCGCGTGCACGAACGATCACGTAGGGCACAATTCCGTGATAGTTCATTGACTCGATTTGGTGTGGTAGCTAATTCAAAGTTTCACTTATCGCTTAGGAGCTCCTTGGTAGCCTCCAGCAATTTTCAGAGGTTGCACGAGGCGAACGTGTCGGACTAACCGGAGCCTGGCTTTAAAACGGTGCAAAAAAAAAAAAATCATGTGCACACGTAGTTGGTCGTCTGCATGCTGGTTGATGAGGTTTGGTAGCATACACGATGTCTTATTTGTTTGTGAAGTTTTTTAAAAAAAGTACTACCTTCGTCTTGTTTATTGGTCTCTTTGTAATTTTTGTCAAATTTTAACTAACAAAATGTTAATGCATGTCAACAAAAATTATATCGTTGGATTCGTACTTGAACATAGTTTTCAATGATATAATTTTGGGTGACATGCATGAACACTTTGTTAGTTAAATTTATGATTAAAATTTGACATCGAATATAATAGGGACCAATAAACCAGGATGAAGATAGTATCATTTTACCTCGTGCGAGCCTGCATGAGTCAATACAGCCTATTCAACCGTTCCTCCTCAGTCAGACCCAGCGGTGCTTTAAGTATCATGCGGGGGCACAAACCTGATCTGGCCCAAGCTAGAAAACACGACGCGATATAAAATGATTTCTTCCTCATGCAGTCTACCTACCACCATGCAGGCTACCAAACACGTCATTAGTGCTGAAGTGTGCGAGCAATCATGGCGTAGATATGATGAAGCCATTGCATAATCATCGCCCCAAGTGGTATTCATCCACATGAAAATGTGGGGCTCATTTCGTTCCTCTCCTTTATCTCTCCTCCTTCCCCTCTATCCTTGACATCCGTCAAAGCCAGCCCGGCTGCTCTCCCCTACTCGTCCAGTGGTCGCCGCCCGCTGCAGAGGGAGAGGGTGCGAGAGCAGACCTACAAGATAGTAGTAGTGGTTTGAGGCATTCGCCTGGACTTACGCAGGGCAGCTCGTGTTATGATGTTTGGATCTTCTTCGCTGGAGTTTGCGAGCCTCTCCTCTGGCAGGGTGGTCGTCTTCTTCATTTCCGTCGTGCTCTTGTGGATGCAGTCGATGACGACAGGGGAGCGAAGCGGTGGATTTGGAGCAGCACGCACCATCGCCCTCCTTCTCCATCGTCGTGGAGGTAGAAGGAAATAGGAGGATGGAATGTTGCGCTCGTCAGATGGATCCATCGGTCTTGGGGATTTGGAAGTTGTGTTTGCGCGTTCATCGGTCCATCTTATGGCACTACATCGACTTTGGATGTGGGGGCTGAAGAGCAACCAACCAAGTCGTTCTGGCGAGCCTTGATCAACCTCCGTGGAAAGGCCTCTTCTTACTTTCCCGCTGATGGCGAGGAACATGCCGAAGATGGTGGCAGAAGCAACTCCGGCGAGGTTGTTGCTTGCATGAGGACTATATTGCTTCTTTTTTTATCTCTTTCAGGGTCCTAAATGCAAGTAGGGAGGACATGGGTGTATTATTATTTTCCTAGGACAATGCACATGGGTTGCAACAGGATATAATATTCCATTACGTTAGCTCGTGATTTACCTGACCATATAAATATGATTTTATAAATAAATGTTTATCAAATCCCGACCTTGATTGTATGAATAAATGTTTATCAAATCCTGACCGTGATAGTGTAAATAAATGTTGATGAAAACCGACCCGTGATTGTGTAAATAAATGTTTGGTATGTAAATTAAGGTGAAATTGATGCAAAAGGCAAGTAAATTGGTGATTTATTAGCGTACAATAAAGGTGGCAAAAGAGGTGTGGTGGGACTAAAAAAACAGTTTGACACAAAAATTCAGTGAAGGAACATAGCGGGAGAGGGGGGAACCGGTTGGGAAGTGGTCTGTTGACAGAAAAAGGACACTACTTTTTTTTAGTATATAGAGATAGATATTTCAGAGTCCTTATAGGGCACCGTAACTTTTGATAAATAATGCAGCTGCAAGGACTTTTTGGTCCCCCTTTCCCCTGTTCAAAAGAAAAAATAAGGTTGATATTTTTGTTGTTGATGGAATATGATGGCCTGGTTTGAAGTATTGCCTATGTTTCTCACTCAGGCACGATAAATGTTTTCTACAAAAAAGAGATTTCTATAAAACCTGCACAATATGATGCACTTTATTAAAACAATGTAGCAACCATCTAAAACAGGATACAGATAGACAAAAAAACATAATCTGCTGATAACATGATTACATGACTCAGACATATAATCAATTATTGGATCGTCATTCCAATGTAGTAAACATATCTCTTCCGTCTCCCAACGGTTGACTCTAGCCTGGGGGATAACCTGCAAAATATTTAGAAGTTTTGTTCGGTTAAAAATATAATCCGTGCGACAATTTGAAATTGCCCACAGTAACGCATACTCTCTCACCCATATATGTGCCTTAAACTTTGGAGGAACCTGACTAACTACTTTAAAAAAATCATAATAATGATAGGCGGAGGCAAATTAAAAGTTACATGGATCATACGCCAAAGAAGGGCGATAAAAGGCCAAGAAAAATATGGTTATTTGTTTACTCATGGTTGAAGAAACAATTTTTTTTACATCCATGCACTTGCATTTTGCCACATCATATATATACCTAAGAGAGTCATCGTCACTAATCGGTTTATCTCAACATGCAAGCATGCCATCTCATCATACATTTATGAATGTGATAAGGCTCATCTCAACATGCAATCTTGCATGGGGAAAAGACCCATCCAAACACTCAACCATGCATGGGTAAAAGTTTTCCATTTAATTATTCTACTTATATTCAATAAATATTGTTGCAACTATACATAAAAAAAAATATAATAAATCATTTGTATTTTTAATTTTAGTTCTCATATCATCAATCCAAATTTTCATCAACCAATTCCCGCAGCAAGGCGCGGAGTATTCCCTAGTGTCCATAGTAAGAGCAACTCTAGCAGACCCCGCATTTTGCCGACCTGTAAAATGTGTTTGCAGGTCGCACGGGGGCGGTTATTGAAGGAAATATGCCCTAGAGGCAATAATAAAGTTATTATTTATTTCCTTATTTCATGATAAATGTTTATTATTCATGCTAGAATTGTATTAACCGGAAACTTCATACATGTGTGAATACATAGACAAACATAGTGTCACTAGTATGCCTCTACTTGACTAGCTCATTGAATCAAAGATGGTTAAGTTTTCTAGCCATGGGCATGAGTTGTCATTTGATTAACGGGATCACATCATTAGGAGAATGATGTGATTGACTTGACTCATTCCATTAGCTTAGCACTTGATCGTTTAGTATGTTGCTATTGCTTTCTTCATGACTTATACATGTTCCTATGACTATGAGATTATGCAACTCCCATTTACCGGAGGAACACTTTGTGTGCTACCAAACGTCACAATGTAACTGGGTGATTATAAAGGCGCTCTACAGGTGTCTCCAAAGGTACTTGTTGGGTTGGCGTATTTCGAGATTAGGATTTGTCACTCCGATTGTCGGAGAGGTATCTCTGGGCCCACTCGGTAATGCACATCACTATAAGCCTTGCAAGTATTGTAACTGTTATGGGATGATGTATTACGGGACAAGTAAAGAGACTTGCCGCTAACGAGATTGAACTAGGTATTGAGATACCGACGATCGAATCTTGAGCAAGTAACATACCGATGACAAAGGGAGCAACGTATATTGTTATGCGGTTTGACCGATAAAGATCTTCGTAGAATATATGGGAGCCAATATGAGCATCTAGGTTCCGCTATTGGTTATTGACCGGAGACGTGTCCCGGTCATGTCTACATAGTTCTCGAACCGGTAGGGTCCGCACGCTTAAAGTTCGGTGACGACCGGTATTATGAGTTTATATGTTTTGATGTACCGAAGGTAGTTCGGAGTCCCGGATGAGATCGGAGACATGACGAGGAGTCTCGAAATGGTCGAGACATAAAGATCGACATATTGGACGACTATATTCGGACATCGGAAAGGTTCCGAGTGGTTCGGGTATTTTTCGGAGTACCGGGGAGTTACGGGAATACGGGGAAGAAGTATATGGGCCTTATTGGGCTTTAGGGGAGAGAGAGACGCAGGCTGCGCCCTCCCCCAGGCCTAGTCCGAATTGGACTAGGGGGAGGGGCTACGCCCCCTCCTTCCTTCTCTTCTTTCTTCCCCTTCCTTGTCTCCTACTCCTACTACATGGAAGGGGGGATCCTACTCCCGGTGGGAGTAGGACTCCCCAGGGCACGCCATAGAGAGGGCCGGCCCCTCCCCTCCTCCACTCCTTTATATACGTGGCCAGGGGGCACCCCATAGACACACAAGTTGATCTGTTGATCTATTCCAGCCGTGTGCGGTGCCCCCCTCCACCATATTCCACCTCGGTCATATCGTAGCGGTGCTTAGGCGAAGCCCTGCGTCGGTAGCAACATTATCACTGTCACCACGCCGTCGTGCTGACGGAACTCTCCCGTGAAGCTCTGCTGGATCGGAGTTCGCGAGACGTCATCGAGCTGAACGTGTGCTGAACTCGGAGGTGCCGTACGTAAGGTACTTGGATCGGTCGGATCGTGAAGACGTACGACTACATCAACCGCGTTGTGCTAACGCTTCTGCTTTCGGTCTATGAGGGTACGTGGACAACACTCTCCCCTCTCGTTGGTATGCATCACCATTATCCTGTGTGTGCGTAGGATTTTTTTTGAAATTACTACGTTCCCCAACAGTGGCATCCGAGCCTGGTTTTATGCATAGATGTTATATGCACGAGTAGAACACAAGTGAGTTGTGGGCGATACAAGTCATACTGCTTACCAGCACGTCATACTTTGGTTCGGCGGTATTGTTGGATGAAGCGGCCCGGACCGACATTACGCGTACGCTTACGCGAGACTGGTTCTACCGACGTGCTTTGCACATAGGTGGCTGGCGGGTGTCAGTTTCTCCAACTTTAGTTGAACCGAGTGTGGCTACGCCTGGTCCTTGAGAAGGTTAAAACAACACTAACTTGACGAACTATTGTTGTGGTGTTGATGCGTAGGTAAGAACGGTTCTTGCTCAGCCCGTAGCAGCCACGTAAAACTTGCAACAACAAAGTAGAAGACGTCTAACTTGTTTTTGCAGGGCATGTTGTGATGTGATATGGTCAAGGCATGATGCTATATTTTATTGTATGAGATGATCATGTTTTGTAACCGAGTTATCGGCAACTGGCAGGAGCCATATGGTTGTCGCTTTATTGTATGCAATGCAATCGCCCTGTAATGCTTTACTTTATCACTAAGCGGTAGCGATAGTCATAGAAGCAATAGTTGGCGAGACGACAACGATGCTACGATGGAGATCAAGGTGTCGCGGCGGTGACGATGGTGATCATGACGGTGCTTCGGAGATGGAGATCACAAGCACAAGATGATGATGACCATATCATATCACTTAATATTGATTGCATGTGATGTTTATCCTTTATGCATCTTATTCTGCTTTGATTGACGGTAGCATTATAAGATGATCTCTCACTAAATTTCAAGGTATAAGTGTTCTCCCTGAGTATGCACCTTTGCCAAAGTTCGTCGTGCCCAGACACCACGTGATGATCGGGTGTGATAAGCTCTACGTCCATCTACAACGGGTGCAAGCCAGTTTTGCACACGCAGAATACTCAGGTTAAACTTGACGAGCCTAGCATATGCAGATATGGCCTCGGAACACTGAGACCGAAAGGTCGAGCGTGAATCATATAGTAGATATGATCAACATAGTGATGTTCACCATTGAAAACTACTCCATTTCACGTGATGATCGGTTATGGTTTAGTTGATATGGATCACGTGATCACTTAGAAGATTAGAGGAATGTCTATCTAGGTGGGAGTTCTTAAGTAATATGATTAATTGAACTTTAATTTATCATGAACTTAGTCCTGGTAGTATTAGCATATCTATGTTGTAGATCAATAGCTCGCGTTTAGCTCCCCTGTTTATTTTGATATGTTCCTAGAGAAAAACTAAGTTGAAAGATATTAGTAGCAATGATGCGGACTTGGTCCGTGATCTGACGATTATCCTCATTGCTGCACAGAAGAATTATGTCCTTGATGCACCGCTAGGTGACAAACCTATTGCAGGAGCAGACACAGATGTTATGAACGTTTGGCTAGCTCAATATGATGACTACTTGATAGTTTAGTACACCATGCTTAACGGCTTAGAATCGGGACTTCAAAGACGTTTTGAATGTCATGGACCATATGAGATGTTCCAGGAGTTGAAGTTAATATTTCAAGCAAATACCCAAATTGAGAGATATGAATCTCCAACAAGTTCTATAGCTAAAAGATGGAGGAGAATAGCTCAAGCTGTGAGCATGTTCTCAGATTGTCTGGGTACTACAATCGCTTGAATCAAGTGGGAGTTAATCTTCCAGATAAAATAGTGATTGACAGAATTCTCTAGTCACCATCTCCAAGTTGTAGAACTTTGTGATGAACTATAGTATATGCAAGGGATGACGAAAACGATTCCCGAGCTTTTCATGATGATGAAATCGATGAAGGTAGAAATCAAGAAAGAGCATCAAGTGTTGATGGTTGACAAGACCACTACTTTCAAGGAAAAGGGCAAAGGGAAGAAGGGGAACTTCAAGAAGAACGGCAAGCAAGTTGCTGCTCAAGTGAAGAAGCCCAAGCCTGGACCTAAGCCTCAGACTAAGTGCTTCTACTGCAAAGGGACTGGTCACTGGAAGCGGAACTACCCCAAGTATTTGGTGGATAAGAAGAATGGCAAAGTGAACAAAGCTATATTTGATATACATGCTATTGATGTGTACTTTACTAGTGTTTATAGCAACCCCTCAGTATTTGGTACTAGTTCAGTTGCTAAGAGTAGTAACTCGAAACGGGAGTTGCAGAATGAACAGAGACTAGTTAAGGGTGAAGTGACGATGTGTGTTGAAAGTAGTTCCAAGATTGATATGATCATCATCGCACACTCCCTATACTTTCGGGATTAGTGTTGAACCTAAATAAGTGTTATTTAGTGTTTGGGTTGAGCATGAATATGATTTGATCATGTTTATTGCAATACGATTATTCATTTAAGTTAGAGAATAATTGTTGTTCTGTTTACATGAATAAAACCTTATATGGTTACACACCCAATAAAAATGGTTCGTTCGATCTCGATCGTAGTGATACACATATTCATAATATTGAAACCAAAAGATGCAAAGTTAATAATGATAGCGCAACTTATTTGTGGCACTGCCGTTTAGGTCATATTGGTGTAAAGCGCATGAAGAAACTCCATGCTGATGGGCTTTTGGAATCACTTGATTATGAATCACTTGATGCTTGCGAACCATCCCTCATGGGCAAGATGACTAAGACTCCATTCTCCGGAACAATGGACCGAGCAACAGATTTGTTGGAAATCATACATACTGATGTATGTGGTCCGATGAATATTGAGGCTCGCGGCGGGTATCGTTATTTTCTAACCTGCACAGATGATTTGAGCAGATATGGGTATATCTACTTGATGAAACATAAGTCTGGAACATTTGAAAAGTTCATATGATTTCAGAGTGAAGTGGAAAATCATCGTAACAAGAAAATAAAGTTTCTACGATCTGATCGTGGAGGAGAATATTTGAGTTACGAGTTTGGTCTTCATTTGAAACAATGCGGAACAGTTTCGCAACTCACGCCACCTGGAACACCACAACGTAATGGTGTGTCCGAACATCGTAACCGTACTTTATTAGATATGGTGCAATCTATGATGTCTCTTACCAAATTACCACTATCGTTTTGGGGTTATGCATTAGAGACAGCTGCATTCACGATAAAAAAGGGCACCATCGAAATCCGTTGAGACAACACCATATGCACTGTGGTTTGGCAACAAACCTAAGCTGTCGTTTCTTAAAGTTTGGGGATGCGATGCTTATGTGAAAAAGTTTCAACCTGATAAGCTCAAACCCAAATCGGAGAAGTGCGTTTTCATAGGATACCCAAAAGAAACTGTTGGGTACACCTTCTATCACAGATCCGAAGGCAAGATATTCATTGCTAAGAGTGGATCCTTTGTAGAAAAGGAGTTTCTCTCGAAAGAAGTGAGTGGGAGGAAAGTATAACTTGATGAGGTAATTGTACCTGCTCCCTTATTGGAAAGTAGTTCATCACAAGAAATCTGTTCCTATGACTCCTACACCAATTAGTGAGGAAGCTAATGATGATGATCATGTAACTTCAGATCAAGTTACTACCGAACCTCGTAGGTCAACTAGAGTAAAATCCGCACCAGAGTGGTACGGTAATCCTGTTCTGGAGGTCATGTTACTAGACCATGACAAACCTACGAACTATGAGGAAGTGATGATGAGCCCAGATTCCGCGAAATGGCTTGAGGCCATGAAATCTGAGAAGGGATCCATGTATGAGAACAAAGTGTGGACTTTGGTTGACTTGCCCGATGATCGACAAGCCATAGAAAATAAATGGATCTTCAAGAGGAAGACGGACGCTGATAGTAGTATTACTATCTACAAAGCTCGAATTGTCGCAAAAATGTTTTCGACAAGTTCAAGATGTTGAATACAATGAGATTTTCTCACTTGTATCGATGCTTAAGTCTGTCCGAATCATGTTAGCAATTGCCGCATTTTATGAAATCTGGCAAATGGATAACAAAACTGCATTCCTTAATGGATTTATTAAAGAAGAGTTGTATATGATGCAACCAGAAGATTTTGTCAATCCTAAAGGTGCTAACAAAATATGCAAGCTCCAGCGATCCATCTATGGACTGGTGCATTCATCTCGGAGTTGGAATATATGCTTTGATAAGTTGATCAAACCATATAGTTTTATACAGACTTACGGTGAAGCCTGTATTTACAAGAAAGTGAGTGGGAGCACTACAGCCTTTCTGATAAGTATATGTGAATGACATATTGTTGATCAGAAATGATGTAGAATTTTCTGGAAAGCATAAAGGAGTATTTGAAAGAAGTTCTTCAAAGAAGACCTCGGTGAAGCTACTTACATATTGAGCATCAAAATCTATAGAGATAGATCAAGACGCTTGATAAGATTTTCAATGAGAATATACCTTGACAAGTTTTTGAATTAGTTCAAGATAGAACAATCAAAGAAGGAGTTCTTGTCTGTGTTTCAAGGTGTGAAGTTGAGTAAAGACTCAAAACCCGACCACGACAGAAAATAGAAAGAGAATGAAAAGTCATTCCCTATACCTCAGTCATAGGTTCTATAAAGTATGCTATGCTGTGTCCAGACCTAATGTGTACCTCACCAAGAGTTTGGCAAGGGAGTACAATAGTGATCTAGGAGTAGATCACTGGACAGCGGTCAAAATTATCCTTAGTGGAATAACGATATGTTTTCTCGATTATGGAGGTGACAAAAGGTTCGTCGTAAAGGGTTACGTCAATGCAAGTTTTGACATTGATCCAGATGACTCTAAGTCTCAATCTGGATACATATTGAAAGTAGGAGCAATTAGCTAGAGTAGCTCCGTGCAGAGCATTGTTGACATAGAAATTTGCAAAATACATACGGGTCTGAATGTGGTAGACCCATAGACTAAACTTCTCTCACAAGCAAAACATGATCACACTTTAGTACTCTTTGGGTGTTAATCACATAGCGATGTGAACTAGATTATTGACTCTAGTAAACCCTTTGGGTGTTGGTCACATGATGATGTGAACTATGGGTGTTAATCACATGGTGATGTGAACTATTGGTGTTAAATCACATGGCGATGTGAACTAGATTATTGACTCTAGTGCAAGTGGGGGACTGAAGGAAATATGCCCTAGAGGCAATAATAAAGTTATTATTTATTTCCTTATTTCATGATAAATGTTTATTATTCATGCTAGAATTGTATTAACCGGAAACTTGATACATGTGTGAATACATAGACAAACATAGTGTCACTAGTATGCCTCTACTTGACTAGCTCGTTGAATCAAAGATGGTTAAGTTTCCTAGCCATGGACATGAGTTGTCATTTGATTAACGGGATCACATCATTAGGAGAATGATGTGATTGACTTGACCCATTCCGTTAGCTTAGCACTTGATCGTTTAGTTTACTACTATTGCTTTCTTCATGACTTATACACGTTCCTATGACTATGAGATTATGCAACTCCCATTTACCGGAGGAACACTTTGTGTGCTACCAAACGTCACAATGTAACTGGGTGATTATAAAGGCGCTCTACAGGTGTCTCCAAAGGTACTTGTTGGGTTGGCGTATTTCGAGATTAGGATTTGTCACTCCGATTGTCGGAGAGGTATCTCTGGGCCCACTCGGTAATGCACATCACTATAAGCCTTGCAAGTATTGTAACTGTTACGGGATGATGTATTACGGGACAAGTAAAGAGACTTGCTGCTAACGATATTGAACTAGGTATTGAGATACCGACGATCGAATCTTGAGCAAGTAACATACCGATGACAAAGGGAACAACGTATGTTGTTATGCGGTTTGACCGATAAAGATCTTCGTAGAATATATGGGAGCCAATATGAGCATCCAGGTTCCGCTATTGGTTATTGACCGGAGACGTGTCCCGATCATGTCTACATAGTTCTCGAACCCGTAGGGTCCGCACGCTTAAAGTTCGGTGACGACCGGTATTATGAGTTTATATGTTTTGATGTACCGAAGGTAGTTCGGAGTCCTGGATGAGATCGGAGACATGACGAGGAGTCTCAAAATGGTCGAGACATAAAGATCGATATATTGGACGACTATATTCAGACATCGGAAAGATTGCGAGTGGTTCGGGTATTTTTCGGAGTACCGGGGAGTTACGGGAATACGGGGAAGAAGTTTATGGGCCTTATTGGGCTTTAGGGGAGAGAGAGAGGCAGGCTGCGCCCCCCCCCCCCCAAGGCCTAGTCCGAATTGGACTAGGGGGAGGGGCTGCGCCCCCTCCTTCCTTCTCTTCTTTCTTCCCCTTCCTTGTCTCCTACTCCTACTACATGGAAGGGGGGAATCCTACTCCCGGTGGGAGTAGGACTCCCCAGGGCACGCCAAAGAGAGCGTCGGCCCCTCCCCTCCTCCACTCCTTTATATACGTGGCCAGGGGCACCCCATAGACACACAAGTTGATCTGTTGATCTATTCCAGCCGTGTGCGGTGCCCCCCTCCACCATATTCCACCTCGGTCATATCGTAGCGGTGCTTAGGCGAAGTCCTGCGTCGGTAGCGACATCATCACCGTCACCATGCCGTCGTGCTGACGGAACTCTCCCGTGAAGCTCTGCTGGATCGGAGTCCGCGAGACGTCATCGAGCTGAACGTGTGCTGAACTCGGAGGTGTTGTACGTTCGGTACTTGGATCGGTCGGATCGTGAAGACGTACGACTACATCAACCGCGTTGTGCTAACGCTTCCGCTTTCGGTCTACGAGGGTACGTGGACAACACTCTCCCCTCTCGTTGCTATGCATCATCATGATCCTGTGTGTGCGTAGCAATTTTTTTGAAATTACTATGTTCCCCAACAGTTATGCATGCCGAAATTTGCGGCGGCACACTAGAAATCGCAAAGAAACCCCTAAATTTTAAAAAAAGTTGTTTCGCGCGAGAAATTGAAGCAACAGCTCGCCGGAGCTCGCTCGCATAGATGGTTCTTCTTCGCATAATAAGTTCATACACGCCACGTACATACATAAAGGTTAGATATGCTAGAGAGGGCCTATGCTACCGCACCACTGCAACAAAATTGAGCTCACCGGACCTCCTGCGGTAGCTGCCACCGGCGGCGATCAGTTGGAGTCGGAGGAGTCGGAGTCGAGGTCGACGAAGAGTTTGGCCTGCTCCTCCTTCATCACGCGCAGGTCGGCCTCCTTTGATGCGTGCGCCTGCGATGTCGTGAGGCCCGTCTCGAGGAAGAGCCGCTCGTACTCGAGCTCGCGCCGGATGCGCTCTTCCATCTCCTCCTGATCCCTCGCCGAACGCTCGAGGACGACGCGCTCGAGGAGCTCCTCCTGCCCCGGTGGGAGGTAGTCCTCGGGTCCGATGACGCCTCGGCGCGGCGGCGCATCGGGCACGGCCTCCTCCGGCTCCCTCTTCACCGGAACGAGCCGCGAGCTTGATGCGCCCGCGGATGATCACCCCGCGGACCCGTGGCCGGATGAGCTCCCCGCGGACCAGTTGCCGGAGGAGGCGCGGCGGCGACGGGTGCGCTCGAGCTCGAACTCGTCGAGCTCGCGCCGGTTGAATGCCGGCGGCGGCCGGGCACCCTGGTTGAGCCACCGACTCGCCCCCCGCTTGCGCGCGGCGTCAGATCTGGCGCAGCGGCGGCGCTCCGCCTCATCCCCCGAGTCGGCCATGGTGGTTCAAGGCTCGCCGACGGCGAGAAATCGAGCGGCGCGGTGGGGAATTGGAGGGGAACGCGGCGGCGGGAGGATAGGGTTTCGACCCGCATCTGCCCCGCAAACCCGCAGTTATAGTGGCTCGGGGGTTGCGTTTGCGGGCTGCGGCAAAAAAAATTACGGGTCGGACACATATGCGGGCTCTGGTCTGGCCAGAAAAATGGGCCGAGCCCGTATAATCGCCGGAATTATGCGGGTTTGCACCGGATGCGGGGTCTGCTAGAGTTGCTCTAAGAGGAGGGAGAAGAGAAGCAAATTGTAGATTAACAATCTGCTATAGCACGTGCTCCTAGGAACTCTGTGAGAGTGTAAGGTGGGCCATGGTAGTATATGTTCATAGCTAACTATTTTCATGTTGGCTACAATTAAGATTGACTATAGATGACATGGCAACAACATATTGCCAAGAGATAGTAAAAAAACATATAACCAACATTCAGTTATGCTATTAACCATGATCTTAGGATCATCCTTTTATCAAAATCCTTCCGTAAAGGAACCACATAAATATTTTGAACTTTAATGGCACCTTAGTCTTCCATATGTGATGACATCTAAAAACCGGCCAACGTTGATTAGGTCAGCGTACATCGATTTGCTAGAGAAAACTAGAGGACTGTAATTCCATCCATTGGAATACATTAGGTTTGTTTGTTAAGTTGGGCCGACATCATCCGATGCGCCAAGTGAAGCCACAAAGCCCATCTGTCCCCTAAGCCTGAAGGACTTGTATATTTAACCGGCTCACTCAAAATACTAAAGCAACCAAAACATCTTTTCCTTGCACAATATTGTAAAAGCTTACATGTTGAACGGTTAATGGAGCGCCCCCGAGCTAAGTGTGTTCCCAAAATCTCGTAGTTCGTCCATCGTCAATCGAGAAAGAGTTTGTAGTAAAGAACACAGATTCATCAAATCTCAACAAATCATGTATGTCTGCCAAGTCATCAACCCGCCATCCTATATTTTTATATAACTCACCATTCACGCCGAATGGTCACAACATGTCATTTAATTGCCTATTTTCCTATGCGTAACTTCTACATAAACATATCTCGCATGTTTGTCACGTCATCAGCCTCACATCTTACCATAGTTAATCCTAAAAGAAGAGGAAAAGCCTTCATGACGGTTTTTATTCATAAGGCAGAACGCTTACATTGTTTGACATGACAGACACAAGAAATTCAGGAGGTTCCTCTTGCCAAACAAAAGGGCTAGAATTCTTGGACTTAGTAGCTAAAACATATGCACCATAATGGCACCCCTAGGACAAAATCAATGGAAACATCACTAAACTCATGACAAAGGAAGAAACAATCATCGTAGACGCCGCCACAGGCCCTAGTGAATGTCGACCAGCAGGGACTCTGCCCCCCCCCCCCCCCCTAACATCAGGGATTTAGTGCATATTTGCTAATGAACACTGAAAAAATAGTGATTATTTGCTGCTAAAAAACAGTTTTCAATGGTTTGGCCCTCCCTAATCAGTTTTAACAGCACTTGGCCCCGGTGATACATTTTTTTCTGCCTCGTACCAGCAATCTAATTATCCATGTCTACAACCAATTTTATAAAGTTCATTCTTCGCACAATGCATCTTTATCCCCAAAAAAGTAAAAACGGTTGCAGAAGATTAAGTAAATGTATGATTTGGTTATAATGTAGTCGGATGTTTGAGGTACTATAAGTGATCAAGATGTGGTAACTCATATTACAAGGGGTGTACACAGTAAGAAAAGGTGTCCAAGAATAAACAGTGTCACTTCTTATTCGGATTCAAAACGGGAATTCAAGTGCGTGGAAGCAAAGTCCAATGACTTCCCAGGAAATCGGCACATCAGTATACAAAATAAATAGTCCAGATCCAGGAGTGGTAGTTGGTACGTCGAACATGAAGATAGAAATGCGGTCGGCAGGCAAGAAATCATTCGCAGATCTTCGCCCCTCGTAGGAGTCATCAACATTTCGGAAGATCGGACGGCGGAGGCAACATCTTTTGATTGGGCAGGGGGCCGTCGTCCACCATCCACGCCATGGACAGTCCCCAGCTCAAGTGGACGTCGAAGTGGCAGTGCATAAGCCACACACCTGCCGCACGATGCACATCGAATTAGTCGACATTGGCCACTGCCGAGTAAACAAGAGTACATGCAAGTCAAGCATGCCAACAAGTGTCGATAAAGATTACCGGGGTTGTCGGCGAGGAACCGCACGGCGACCCAGCCGGCGGTGGGCACGCTGACGGTGTTCCGCTCGACGGGGTCGACGAGGTTGTACTTGGCCGGATCGTTGATGGGGTCGTAGTTGCCGAACCCTTGCCCGACCACGAAGAAGTTGAAGCCGTGCATGTGCAGGGGGTGGCTCTCGGCGCCCTGGATGGCGGTGCCCTGCATCACCAGCTCCACCGAGGTGTTGAACTTGAGCGGCACCACCCTCGTGCCGTGGGCGACGAACGTGTTGTTGGGCGGGGTGCCGGTGTAGTTGAACGGGTGCGGCGGCGTGGTCGGGAAGTTGGCCATGAGCACGCCGGCGTAGCGGCGCTGGTAGTGCGCCTCGAGGAGCGCGCTCCTGGGGCGGACGAAGGAGTTGTTGTTGATGGACGCGGCGAACTTGGTGCCGTTGGGGCCCTGGCACGTCTGGTTGGACGGGCACGGGTCCGTGCCGAGGCCGACGGTGAATAGGACGTGCCGGTCTACCGCCCGCGGCACGCGCGCCGGGTACTGCGCGCTCGCGAGGCTCCGGAAGTTGCTCGTGAACCTGGCCACGGCGTTGGTGTCGTTGTACCGCGGCAGGGCCGGCAGTGGGAGGTTCTGGGCGGAGCTGGGCGCCGTCGTGGCGTCGTACTGGAGGACGGCGGCGGCGGTGGTGTTGTCGAACGTGCCCTGGGTGTTGGTGTACGGCGCGATCGCCATGGCGAACGCCTGGGACGAAGGGTTGGCGGACGTGGTGAGCAGCACGTTCATGGTTTGCCCAGGCGAGATGACGAGCGTGCTGACGGTGAAGGGCTTGACGTAGTTGGCGTCCGCCTCGACGACGGTGAGCGTGTGATTGGCGATGCCGAAGAAGAGCTCGTCGTTGAGCGCCGAGTTGATGAGCCGGAGCATGTACATCCTCCCGGGCTGCACCTTCAGCGTGTACGTGTCTGGCACGCGCATTTCAGTTGCCGACATTTTCATCAGAAAAAAAGTAGACGAATTGCTTTATTAACTGCTGGGCTTGCAGGCCTGGCATGTTGATGATTTGGGAGAGAAGTAAAAGTACCTTTGGACGAGCAGTTATAAGTTGGGCCTGGGAGCCCATTGAAAGTGTAGGCGTCGGAGACATTTGGGCCAGCGCCAGTCTGAAGGGCCTGGCTGATCACCGACTCGGTATCGGCCTTGAACCACTCGCCTGCCAACAACATCCATTCCAACGAGCAATTGAGCATCCCCTCAAAAAAAAAGATGCAAGATCCCGAACAAAGCACGCACGTACCGAACATGATGGGCACCTCCTTGTAGGGGGCGGCGAACGGGTAGGGCACGCCGAGCCCGGGGAGGATGAGGAGAGGCCCGTAGAGGTGCACGCGGAGCCAGGAGAGGTGCGCGTGCCACCACAGCGTGCCGCGCTGCCCGGCGACGGTGAAGTCGTACACGTAGCTCTGCCCCGGCTGGACCGGGCACTGCGTGATGTACGCCGGCCCGTCCGCCCACCCGTTGCGCAGCTGCCGGAGCCCGTGCCTGCACACAAAAGACCGTTACTGAAACATCATCATCATAGATCATACAGCACCGTACATGCGTACAGGTATCGATGTCGTTCCTCACCAGTGGAACGAGACGTTGCGGCTCATGTGGTTGTGCACCGTGACCACGAGCCGGTCGCCCTCCCGCGCGTCCAGCCTCGGCCCCGGGAACTGCCCGTTCACCGTCGGGATGCTCTTGGTGCCGCACAGCCGCGTCACGCTCGTCATCCCCACCTGAAGATGACACAACACGAACGGTCAAGGAACAACGATGCATGCGTCGTTCACTCTTCAAGAAGATAACACAGACGTCGTGAGTACATTGAACGTGTAGCGCCGGGTGACGCCGGCGGCGAGGCCCGGCAATGCGAGGAGGACGGCGAACGCGAGGAGGGGGCATGCGGAGGCGGCGGCGTGTCGCCGGAGGCCACGAGGAGCGCCCATTTTGTGTGGCTTGGTTGCACCTCGAAGCAAGTGAAGTGGTGCACTTACCGAGAAATGAGTACGGGGTCTATATAGGACCATGATCGCTTCGTGCTCTGCATGGTAGCAGGTCACACCCGTGGTAGTGGTTGGCCGATCAAGTTGGTGCGGCTCCATAGCAAAACTTGGCATTGGGCCATTTGCTCGTCCGTTGCTCTTTTTTCTTGAGTTAATTTCACTTTTTATCCCTTAGTTTCACCTTTGTGACACAAAATACCTCATTTAGTAGTTTGTTCACATTTTTTTATCCAATTTTAGTTAATTTGTGCCACTAACTACCCCTTTTAAAAAAATTGCCCGTTATGTGCTTGGACCTACATTCCAATGCTAACTGAGCTTGCCACGTAGGCTAGTATTAAGTTTTTGCAAGGGAGATGCTTCCTCTTCTTACCGCCAATGATCTCAACAACACCATCCTACTGGGACCCAGACTATCCGGTTAGAGCAACTCCAACGGGCCGACCTAAACGGACGGCGATTTCGTTCGCTTATTGTCCGATTGGGTCGGCCGACCACCCGGCGTCCGCCCTGTTTTTGATATGGGTCGGCAGCGCGCTCAACGCGCCGACCCATATGTGCAGGCGTGGCCGGCTGGCCGCCCAATTTTACATTGATTTTGCATTCAAACATATTGTGAAATGAAAATGTTTAACAAGCCAAATAGTCTGGCCGCCCAAATAAATAGTATAGTTTTACAAGCCAAATACAAATAAAAATGTTTCACATAGTTTTGCAAATGAATAAAAGAAGATACATCTATTGGTTGCCAACATGAGTCCACATATGCTCAACCAAATCATTTTGCAGTTGCACGTGAGTTTCCCAATCACGCATGTCTTCATGAAACTGAGTGAACTGCTCAAATGTTGACGCTACTCCATGCTCAGGCACAACATTCTCACCCTGAAACTGAAAGCCTCGATCGTACAGACGTTCAGGGCGCTCGTCTTGTATGATCATATTGTGCATGATCACACAACCAGTCATCACCTCCCATAGTTTCTGCGTGCTCCAAGTATTAGCAGGATACCGAACGATGCCCCATCGAGATTGCAAAACACCAAAGGCACGCTCGACATCCTTCCTAGCACTCTCTTGCTCTTGGACAAATCTTTTCCCTTTTTCTCCGACAGGGTTGGGTATTGTCTTGACAATAGTGGTCCACTGAGGATAGATACCGTCACCCAAATAATACCCTTTGTCGTAGTTGTCGCCGTTGACAGTAAAGTTCACCGGTGGGCTGTTGCCTTCGGCAAGCCTAGCAAACACCGGCGAGCGCTGAAGCACGTTGATATCATTGTGTGATCCAGCCATGCCAAAGAAAAAGTGCCAGATCCAGAGATCTTGAGACGCCTCGGCCTCTAGTATGACAGTGCAAGCCCTGACATGTCCCTTATACTGCCCTTGACAAGCAGAGGGGCAGTTCTTCCACTCCCAGTGCCTGCAGTCTATGCTGCCAAGCATCCCCGGGAAGCCCCTGCTGGCATTCATCGCCAACAAACGGGTTGTATCTTCAGCTGTCGGCTCTCTCAAGTACTCAGGGCCAAACACAGCAATCACAGCCTTGCATAACTTATACAGGGACTCTAGGCATGTAGACTCGCTCATACGGACATACTCGTCAATGAGATCATCGGACACTCCGTATGCAAGCATTCGGATGGCGGCAGTGCATTTCTGATAAGAGGATAAACCAATCTTGCCAACGGCATCCTCTTTGCACTCGAAGTAGTCATCATAGCCGACCACTCCCTCTCTAATACGGTTGAAAACATGCCTACACATACGGAACCGGCGGCGAAATTTGTGATGTTTGAACAATGGGTTTGTTGTATCAAAGTAGTCCTTCCAGAGAAGGAAATGCCCGCTCTCTCGGTTGCGATTCAACGCTGGAAGGTGGCCCGGAATGGAGCCACGAAACAACGGCCGCTGGCTGTTGAGGTGGTGATGGACCAACACGGCAGCCAATATCTCCTCCTCCTCGTCGGACGACGAATCGTCGGAGTCGCAAAGGAAATTGTGGAAAAAGAACTCGTCGGCGGAGTCCATTTCGTACCTTGGCAAACTGTCGAACAGCTTGCGGGCGTCGACGAAGGAGACGGCCGGCGAGGGGAGTCGCGGCACCCACAGACCAGCTAGCTGCCCTGCCGGGGTCCAACGAGTGTGCCGGCGTCCGACGAGCGTGCCGGTCGAATGTGGCAGGGGCGGCGAGGCGGCTTCTTGGAGACGGGCGGCTGTGCGGTGGGAAGCAGTTTGCTCCCCGGGGGCAAAACGGCGGCGAAGGGCGACAGGGGGAGGGGGCGGCGTTGCTGGGCGGATGTGGAGGCGGCGGCAGCTGGAAGAGTCGCTGGAAAAAATGGGCGGCGGCGTCGGCGACGGAGGAGGCGGGAGGGTTGCTTTGTTGGCCGCAGGGTGAGACGGGAGGCCAATGTGCCACAGACCAGCGGGCCCGGGGACAGGAGTAGCCGAGCGCGTGCGCGTCCGTCGCGTGTCCGGGCCGACGCAAATCAGGCTAAAAAATGGGCCGGGAATGGGTCGCCTGCGGACGAAAAACGGACGCGCGTCCGTTTGAGTCGACGCGTTGGGCCGCCTTTTGTGTCCGCGCCGACCCAAACGGAGGCCGAGGACGAAATGGGTCGCCCCATTGGAGTTGCTCTTAGCGTCTCCGCTACCCGAGCCGGTTCAACTTGTTGAAATCCAGCGAAATCTCGCACGAAAACTTGTTCCCCCGATGTTGAGCCACACTAGGTTCTTGAGCATGAAGAGCGACACTGAGATCCCGACGGAGAAAACTAGCTGACGTGGCAAGTCTGGTCGGCAATGAGACCTGGGTCCAAACAGTAAGAAAGGTAAAAAAGGGGGTAATTGTTGACACATATTAGCTTAAATTAGATAAAAATGTGAAAATCGGCTAAATGATGTATTTTTGGTAAAAAAAAGGTAGACCTGGGGGCGAAAAAGTGGAATTAACTCTTATTTTGTTCAAATGAGCCAACGCTCTATATAAATCAAAGGACAGTGATATTTGGCAACAGTGTGCCCGATAGGAAATGTACCATACCAACCTGTCGATCACCCACCAGCTTACCAGGCCGATCACCGTACAAGGCCCAACAGAAAATGCCATCCCCCCACGACGCACTTTCCAGATCGCAACTTTCCCCCACCCCCCTTATCTCCCACGCAAGTATACCCTCTCTCACCCTCCCCACCACACCCACACGCCCCTCCCCACCACCCACCCGCCCCTCCCCCCTACATAGCTGCTCAAAATCAAGCCCTCCTCCAGATCTGGATCAAACCAGAGCAAATCATCAGGGAAGCGGCGGAAATTACCAGGGATACAGCGAAGAAATCACCAGGCAACATCACCTCACCCTGGTAAGAATCAAGACTCATCCAAAATCTCCAAAAAATCCTGCTTAATACAAAGACTTACCCCACCCCCACCCCAATCTATGCAAAAATTACCATCCTTCCACCTTATGGAAACAGAATAAGCAAACTTCTCTCATAATTCTGCCTATTGCAGTGACTTACCAATCAACTAAGTACAAAATTACCAACCCCTCGTAGTTTTTGTTACCAACTTTATGCAACATAACAGAGTACCCAAAATAATATCCCATTCCCTTGCTACAAAAAACATAGATTTTGTGTCTACCATGGAAAAATAAAGACAGATAAAGGAAAGAGGAACCTTTATTGATCACAAAAATCATTCTCTCATACAATGGAAAATGCATTGCAAAAAAGGTTCATTTTTTAGTCTACAAGAATGTTATACTGCATGAAGTAAATAAGTTATCAATCTGTACATAGTAAAAGTTATCATCCACTTTAGCTAAGTACTAACATTGGATAAAGAAAAGTGGTGCCTTTTAATGGAGATGCTCATGTTGTAGTGTAATTGTCCTGTTTAGTGTTCTTCCCAATCACCCTTGCGATTCTTGCCTTCAAACAACTGTGTAAAGAGTAAACAAAAGAATGAGTTTCAAAAAAAGAGTCAACACGTGTAAATGTATACTAACGTGCAAACGTAAAAACAATCAAGCAGGAGTAGATAATGGATGCTAGCAGAGGAGATAATGCAGAAGATGGAGGCGGAGGGAGAATGCATGAAGAGGACGATGCAGCGCGCACACCAAGCAACAATTCTGCATACCCAAACATCATCGAAACAGGTAAAATTACCAACATTATTGTTTACATATCATCATGGAATGAAAAACCCAGTTTTTTACTTTATTATTGAAGTGGGTTTGAAAATTACCAGCATTGGTGCACACATATTACCAGGTTCAAAAAATGCAAATTACCAGGGTTTTTTAGGCAGAAAGAATACTTTACTATTGAAGTGGGTTTGAAAATTACCAGCATTGGTGCACTCATATTACCAGGGTTGTTTAGGCAGAAAAGAAAGATAAATTCACTGAATCTTCAGAAAACTACCATGATGGAAAATTGTTATTTATCATGCAATATTCACTAATCTACCAGGCCAAATTGCAGGTGCTCGGGCAATCAGCGCAAACAACAGCTTGCCCAGTGGTGGAACAAATGCACATAGTGCTGGAACAAATGCAAGCACAGGAGCTGGGAGCCTTGGAGAGCAGACAATAAGCGAACCAGCAACTCCAGAATCTGCTGGGATCGACGCTGATATGTAAGGCAGCAACATGGAGGCATATTCCACACCTAAGCCACCTTTACAAGGGACAAAATTTGACACCCTGGAGAGCGCACGTGACCACTACAACACCTACGCACGCAGGACTGGCTTTGCAATTAGGCAGCAATTCAAGAAAGAGAGGGTTGATGGAACTATAAGCAGGGTGCTCCTAGTTTGTACAAAATATGGCAAACGACGCAAGGACAGGGATGAGCTGCAAGATGTGGAAAACCCAGCCAGCATTGTCAAGAAGAGGGAAAAAAGAAAGTTGTTAGGACTGAATGTGAAGCGCACATGTACCTATCCCACGATGATGCATGGTGGACTGTTGACCGTTTCGAGGACAACCACAATCACCCCCTGATCAAAAAGCCGTCCCTAAAAAAATTCTTATCATCACATTGGTACATTCCGAAGGAGGAGTAGGACTTCTTGAGGGTTCTGCACGGATGCAACGTTGAGACTGCGAGGCAGATGCAGCTGATGTCATGGTTCTACGGAAGCGCTAAAGACATACCCTACACGACACAAGACATTGCTAATCAACGACCTAAGTTCCGCTTAGAGCACCGCCACAAGGACGTTGGGAGCACAATTGCATACTTCCAAGAGATGAGGGCCAAAGATTCATATTTCTACTAGATAATCAAACTTCATGGTGAGGACATGGTTGAGAACTTGTTCTGGATAGATGGCGCATCACGTAGGGCATATGCAAAGTATAATGACTGTTTGTTGTTTGACACGACATACATGACAAACATGTACAAGATGCCGTGTGCACCATTCATTGGAATTAATAACCATGGTCAATCCATCCAGTTTGGGTGTGGCTTCGTTCGAAACGAACTAAAGGAAAACTTTGTGTGGCTGTTTAACACATTCCTCCATGCAATGGGTGGTGTTGCCCCAAAAAACATCATCACAGACCAGGACTTTGCAATGAGGAGTGCGATCGACGAGGTCTTCTTGAACATAATACACAGAAATTGCCGCTGGCATATAATGAAGAAGGCGCAGGAGAAACTTGGAAAGCTTATGGCTGATGATAAACCACTAAACAAAGCGTTCAAAGTTTGTGTCGACAACAGCTTGACTGGTACGTAACTAATCTGTTGACCCATTTTAATTACCATGCAGCAAACTTGAGAAGCCATATGAATATGTGTGAGGCACAAGTTACCATGTGTGGGTCTACACAAGTTACCATGATCTTGTTGGTTATATTACCAGGGGGCAGTTTCATTGGACCAACATCAAATTAGAATGGGAACAATGTGTGGACATGTAATCACCATCTGGGAACAAAAGAAAAATAACAAACAAAACATTTTAACATTTGATAATAGCAAAAAATGGGTCTGGTTATTTTGTACCGGAAAAACTACATATGTTGATACCAACTATTGGTTTAGAAAAGTTACCAGACTAGGTGTAAGACAAACAAAAAAAAGAAAAGAAAACTTTCACATATCAAAAAGAACAAAAAAAGATCTGGAAAATTTGTTCAATGAAGTTACCATCTAACAACTAAGAAAAGTTACCAGCATACTTGTACTTTAATTACCAATGATTGTGTATGACGTTGTAACTGTCGCATGGTGGGCAATGATGGATGAATATGGCCAGATCGACAACGAACATTTTCACTGGTTGTGCGAAAACAGGAAATGTTGGGCCCCAGTGTACTACATGAAGCATTTCTTTCCATTCTTGCAGACAACTGCAAGGAGCGAGGGATTCAATGCTGTGCTCAAGAAGTACGTGAACCCCAACAACTCATTGATTGAATATGCAACTCAATACACTACAATCCAGGAGAAAGTAATGGTGGTTGTGGCGAAAGAGCAAGTGGACACAATTTACAATGAGGCAGACATGTATTCATTGTGAAGGAAATATGCCCTAGAGGCAATAATAAATTTATTATTTATTTCCTCATATCATGATAAATGTTTATTATTCATGCTAGAATTGTATTAACCGGAAACATAATACATGTGTGAATACATAGACAAACATAGTGTCACTAGTATGCCTCTACTTGACCTCATTGATCAAAGATGGTTAAGTTTCCTAGCCATAGACATGAGTTGTCATTTGATTAACGGGATCACATCGTTAGGAGAATGATGTGATTGACTTGACCCATTCTGTTAGCTTAGCACTTGATCGTTTAGTTTACTACTATTGCTTTCTTCATGACTTATACACGTTCCTATGACTATGAGATTATGCAACTCCCGATTACCGGAGGAACACTTTTTGTGCTACCAAACGTCACAACGTAACTGGGTGATTATAAAGGTGCTCTACACGTGTCTCCGATGGTACTTGTTGAGTTGACATAGATCGAGATTAGGATTTGTCACTCCGATTGTCGGAGAGGTATCTCTGGGCCCTCTCGGTAATGCACATCACTATAAGCCTTGCAAGCAATGTGACTAATGAGTTAGTTACGAGATGATGCACTACCATATCGTAGCGGTGCTTAGGCGAAGCCCTGCATCGGTAGCTTCATCAACATCGTCACCACGCCGTCGTGCTGACGAAACTCTCCCTCGAGCTCTACTGGATCGTGAGATCGCGGGACGTCACCGAGCTGAACGTGTGCTGAACGCGGAGGTGCCGTACGTTCGGTACTGAGGATCGGTCGATCGTGAAGACGTACGATTACATCAACCGCGTTGTCATAACGCTTCCGCTTAATGGTCTACGAGGGTACGTGGACGACACTCTCCCCTCTCGTTGCTATGCATCACCATAATCTTGCGTGTGCGTAGGAATTTTTTTGAAATTACTGCGTTCCCCAACAGTGGCATCCGAGCCAGGTTTATGCGTAGATGTTATATGCACGAGTAGAACACAAGTGAGTTGTGGGCGATACAAGTCATACTGCTTACTAGCATGTCATACTTTGGTTCGGCGGTATTGTTGGATGAAGCGACCCGGACCGACATTACGCGTACGCTTACGCGAGACTGGTTCTACCGATGTGCTTTGCACACAGGTGGCTGGCGGGTGTCAGTTTCTCCAACTTTAGATGAACCGAGTGTGGCTACGCCCGGTTGTAAGTGCATCTAGTGCCACCCCTAGTTGGTTTTGGAGTATTGACGACAAACCTGGTTGAGGGACTAATGTGTTTGTGAGAATTGCAGGATAACACAGGTAGTAGTCCCTCATAGATTCGGTTTACCTACCGGAGATGACCCCTAAAAATGTGTGAAGACATTGAAGACAATGTTGGTATGTGAAGATATTCACATTGAAGACTATGACATGAGAAGACATCGCATGAAGACTTTGGAGCGCGAAGACATAGTTGTTTCGTAGTTTCATTTTCTTCTTTGTTGAGTCATAGGAACCACCGTACTGTTAAGTGGGGTCCAAGTGAACAAAGTCAGAGTGACTGAAGTGATGCTCAACCAAATCCTATGTCTTCGAGCGAAGACAATGAGAGCAAATGTTATCCAGAGGCAGATGTGTCAGCTTTACTTGTAGCCCAAGTCAAGCTGCCGCGTGTGTTTGAAATCTGACCGTTGGAACACGTGTCAGTTCCTTAGTGACCCAGGGTCATTTCGGACAAATCAGGTCGGGTTGCCTAGTGGCTATAAATAGCCCACCCCCTACACCATAAATTGGTGGCTGCTCAGAGTTAGTGCACGGCTTTTGTCGTTTGAGAGCAACCCACCTCCGAAGCTTTTGAGAGAGAGAAATCCTTGCGAGGACAAAGCCCAAACACCCAGAGCCAAAGAGTGTTAGGCATCACTGAAGTCTTTCTGTCCGCGTGACCTGAAGACTTGTTACACTTGAGGACTGTGAATCCTCCAGCCGGTTAGGCGTCGCGTTCTGAGCATCCAAGAGTCATTGTGGATCGCCGGTGAACGAAGTCTGTGAAGGTTTGGAAGTCTACCTTGAAGACTTACCTGAGTGATTGGGCGAGGACTGGGTGTCCTTAGCTCAAGGGGAATAAGGTGAAGACACGGTCTTCTGAGTTAAATCTCAGCCTCCCTAACCAGACGTACAGTTGTCACAGCAACTGGAACTGGTCCAACAAATCCTTGTCCTCACCAAGCGACTGGTTCTGTCTTCTCCCTCTCTTTATTTACAGTTTGTCTTCGTGAAGTCATTGCCTGCTTGTGTTACCTGTTTGACTTCACTGTGTGACTTCGATTGTTGTTTGGCTTCTCACTATCTTCCATCCTGATCATTACTACCTAGCTGCTATTAGTCTTCGTGCTTTCACTTCATTGAATACTTGACTATGGCCTGCCTAGTGTAGTCTACCTTCCGCTGCATGTTAATAGGTTCATTTCTATCGTTTGTCTTCGAAACTCCCATGTTTTGAAGACTTTCATAAAAATCGCCTATTCACCCCCCTGTAGTCGATAACTAGCACTTTCAATTGGTATCAGAGCAAGGTACTCCCTTGTTCTGTGTGATTCGGTTTAACCACCTGGAGTTTTAGCTATGTCGACTGCAGGGATAATCAAAGTCTCCGCTGCGTGCCCTGTCTTCGATGGAACTGAATATCCCTACTGGAAGAATAAGATGCGCATGCATCTTGAAGCCATTGATGTCGACCTCTGGTATGTCGTCAAGAATGGCGTTCCCAAGACTGGTGAAGGTGTCACCCCTGCTGATGTCAAGAAGTTCATTCAACTGGATTCTACTGCCAAGAACATCATCTGTGGTCATCTGACCAAAGGACAGTATGGCCGTGTGAGTGCTCTGGAAACGTCGAAGCTAGTCTGGGACTGGCTCTCCAAGGTCAACGAAGGCGTCTCAACCCAGAGAGATCAAAGGATCAGTGTTCTTCGCAACCTCTTCAACCGCTTCAAGAGAAACGACAATGAGAATGTCCAGCTCACGTTTGATCGCCTCACTGACATCACAAATGAGCTTCGTGCTCTCGGCGCCACTGAGATCACCAAGCATGAAATCGTCAAGACACTCCTGAGATCACTTGACAGCTCGTTCGACACCCTTGCCCTGATGATACAAGAACGCCCTGACTTCAAGACACTCGATCCGTCTGACATACTTGAGAGGCTCAACACACATGAGTTTCAGCTATCTGAGAAAAGAGATATCTATGGTCCCAACTATGGCCGAACTCGCGCTTTGAAGGCAAAGGCTGTTTCCTCATCTGAAGAAGAATCTGACTGCAGTTCTGGTGATCCTGAAGATATTGGAAAGGAGCTTGCTATGCTTGTCAAGAAGTTCCAGAAGTTCACTAGGAAGAAAGGCTTCAGAAAGTCTTCACGATCCAGCTCAAGAAATGATGAAGCTTCCACTCATGACCATAAGAAGAGAACATGTGACAAGTGCAAGAAACCTAGACACTACATCTCTGAGTGTCCCTAGTGGGACAATGAGAACAAGAAGAAGAAGAAGAAGAAGAAGAAGAAGAAGAAGAAGAAGAGCAAGGAATATGATTCTGATGACAAGAAGAAGAAGAAATCCTCAAAGTCTTCTTCCAAGTCTTCGTCCAAGTCTTCATCACATAAGAAGAGCTCATCTGGCAAGGCCCGTGCTTTTGTGGGCAAGGAAATGGATTCAGAGGAGGAGTCTGCTTCTGAGGAGGCGGAGGTGGAGTCTGAGGAAGAGTCCAACTTCGGCGTTGCAAGTCTGGCTCTAGCTACAGCCTACGTTGCCAAGTCCATCTTCAACACTGAAGACATTGGCTCCGTCACCAACGCTGATGCTAATGACAAGGATGACTCTGCTCCCACCTACTGCTTCATGGCACGCGGTGCCAAGGTAAACTCACGCGATGCTTACTTTCAAACATCAAGTGAAGATGACTCTGACTGTGAATCCAAACCCAGCTACAAAACACTTGCTAAAATTGCAACTGAACAACAGAAAGCTATGGAACATATTCAAAAACTGTTAGACAAAAGCGATGCCCTGTTGGACGCGGAAATGACCCGATCTCAGTCCTTAATTGAAGACATAAAAAATCTTCATGTTAAGTACGAGGAACTTGAAAGTCGTCATGAAACGCTCTCGACAACTCGTGAAAAGCTTTCCTACGATTATCTTCAAAGGAAGCAAGAACTTGAGAAATTGAGAGCGGCTCATGAAGATCTTCAAAAGGAGAATGAGTCACTTCGCGCTCAACAGATCAGTCCCGCTCAGGAAGGATTTGAACCACCATGTCTAAAATGCCTTGAGCGTGACAACGCTACTTTTGTTGCTGGATGTTCTACTGCTACTGTTGCAATATCTTCAACTGCTGATGTGGTAACTAACCCCTCTGCTGAGGATGCCACCACTATTGCTGATGAAAATGCTAGGTTGAAGACATTGTTTGAAACAGGGATGTACAAAAGTCTCAAAGGGCATCAGACACTGTGCGATGTCCTCAAAAGGCAGATTCTGAACCGAAACCCTAGGAAAGACGGTGTTGGGTTCGAGAGGAAAATGAATGTTGATGGTTCTTACTGGAAACCTGAGCAGTACCCCAAAACCAAATGGGTTGCTGCAAAGGAACCTTCAGTGGATCCATCCACCTTATCTGGCTTCACTTGTGCTAACCCTGTTATCATTGATGAATCCTTTGATGCAAACTATAAACTGTTTAAGAATCAGAATGGTGAAGTGATTGCCAGGTATATTGGTACTAACCGCAGGAATGGGCCACCTATGAAGAAGATCTGGGTACCCAAAAGCTGTCTTGAGAATCTTCCTGTGAATGTCATCATGACAACACAAGGGAAGAAGACAAACCCCAGACCAAAGGCTTCATATGGTCCAAAGGCTTCATACAGACACAGGACTCACCTGAGTCACCCTAACGCCAATGTTTTGCAGGGAAATCATACTCAGATGTATGAATATGAGCGTGTTTCTTCAAACCGCTATGTTCATAAGACCAAGAACTTTTCTGCTTATTCATATGAGTATTATTCTCCTCCTGCAAGGCTATTTGCTAGGGCTCCAAAGCCGAAGTTCTCAGATGCTGCACTTAGACTCATTGCTTCTAAGCCAGCCCTGAAGATGTGGGTGGTTAAGAAGAATTAACTTTCTTTTGCAGGGAAAGGTCTCCAGCCGGAAATCAAAGGCGTCCGATCCTATTGCTGGGGACCTAAAACATCTTGTAGGGCACAAGATAAAATGCCCAAATGGTCTCACTATGTATTTTGTTCCTGAATCACTTGCCAATCATCCTATAAGTCCTAACCTTGATCTGAGCTTTGATAATCCTCTTGTCCGTCAAATGTTTATGCTTCACAATACTCTTGGTGAAGCCTATCCCCCTAACTGTACTGTAGGGTATGACACCAAAGTCTTCAGAATGGATTATGGACAGCGGATGCACTAATCATATGACTGGTGATCGAAGTCTTCTCATGGACCCAACCTTACGTCCATCTGACAAGAGTCACATCAATTTGCTGACACTGGTAAAAGCAAGGTATTGGGTCTAGGTAGAGTTGCAATCTCAAAGGATCAGCACATGGATAAAGTGATGCTTGTTGAATCCCTTGGTTTCAACTTAATGTCTGTCTCAATGCTTTGTGACTTGAACATGATTGTGATATTTGGAAAATATCGTTGCCTTGTACTAATGGAATCTGACAAGTCTCTAGTATTTGAAGGGTATCAGAAAGATGATTTGTACATGGTAGATTTCTCAGCAGGACCGCAGCTTGCCGTATGTCTTCTAGCAAAAGCTTCAGAGTGCTGGCTCTGGCATCGGAGGCTGGGGCATGCTGGCATGAGGAACTTGTACACTCTCGCGAAGAAGAAACATGTCATAGGCATCAAGGGAGTCATGTTCAAGAAGGATCACTTGTGCGGTGCCTGCGAAGCTGGAAAGATGACAAGGGCCAAGCATCCCTCGAAGACAATCATGACGACATCTCAACCCTTCGAGCTGCTACACATGGACCTATTTGGCCCTACTCACTACTCTACTCTCACTACTACTGCTTGTCTCTATGGCTTCGTCATTGTTGATGATTATTCAAGATATACGTGGGTGCATATAATTCTCTACAAGACTGAAGTGCAGGATGTCTTCAGACGCTTCGCCAACCGTGCCATGAATAACTATGGCGTCAAGATCAAGCATATCAGAAGTGACAACGGCACAGAGTTCAAGAACACCGGCCTCGACCTTTACCTGGATACATTGGGCATCACTCATGAGTTCTCCGCTCCATATACACCTCAGCAGAATGGCATCGTGGAGCGCAAGAACAGAACACTCATTGAGATGGCTCGGACGATGCTTGATGAATACAAGACTCCAAGAAAGTTCTGGCCTGAAGCCATTGATACTGCATGTCACGTCATCAACCGTGTTTATCTTCACAAGCTTCTGAAGAAGACATCCTATGAACTCCTAACTGGTAAGAAGCCAAATGTCAGTTACTTCAGAGTATTTGGTGCTAGGTGCTGGATCAAGGATCCACATCACACTTCAAAATTTGCACCGAAAGCACATGAAGGTTTTATGCTTGGTTACGGAAAGGATTCACACTCCTACAGAGTCTTCAACCTCTTTCACTATAAAGTGGTTGAAACTGTAGATGTGCGGTTCGATGAAACTAAAGGCTCGCAAAGAGAGCACCTGCCAAATGTGATAGATGAAGTTCCACCTAGTGAATCCATCAAGCTTATGGGAACTGGAGAAATCATACCGTCTGAAGCTCAGGCTGAAGATGAACTTATCATTTCTGCACCTAATCAACCTGAAGACAATGCTCAGCCTGAAGACAATCCTCCTAATGATGACAATGATCAGCAAGAGCAAAATCTTCGTCCAGTTCATCCTCGTGTTGCAAATGAAGTACAGATTGAGAAGATAATTGATAGCATCAATGCACCTGGTCCACTCACTCGTTCAAGAGCAACACAGCTAGCAAATTTCTGTGGGCACTTTGCATTTGTCTCAATATCAGAACCCAAGAAAGTTGCTGAAGCCTTCATGGAACCTGAATGGATTCAAGCTATGCAAGAAGAGCTTCAACAGTTCAAGCTGAACAATGTGTGGGAACTAGTCAAGCGTCCTGACCCTCGCAAGCACAACATAATAGGCACCAAATGGATATATCGCAACAAGCAAGATGAGCATGGTCAAGTTGTCAGAAACAAGGCTCGTCTCGTTGCCCAAGGATACACTCAAGTTGAAGGGATTGACTTCGATGAAACATTTGCTCCTGTGGCTAGGCTTGAAGCCATTCGCATACTGCTAGCCTATGCAAATCATCACAACATCCTTCTGTATCAAATGGATGTGAAGAGTGCGTTTCTCAATGGCAAGATTGAAGAAGAAGTGTATGTTGCACAACCTCCTGGCTTTGAAGATCCAAAACATCCTGATATGGTATACAAGCTCAACAAGGCATTGTATGGCCTCAAACAAGCCCCTCGCGCTTGGTATGACATACTCAAAGACTTCCTGAAGAGCAAAGGCTTCAAACCTGGTTCCCTGGATCCCACACTCTTCACGAAGACATATGATGGTGAACTGTTTGTGTGCCAAATATATGTGGATGACATTATCTTCGGCTGCACTAACCAGAAATACAGTGATGAGTTTGGACACATGATGCAAGAGCAATATCAAATGTCCATGATGGGTGAGCTGAAATTCTTCCTTGGTCTTCAAATTCATCAACAAAGCAACAAGATCTTCATATCTCAAGAAAAATACCTCAAAGACTGCCTGAAGAAGTTTGGAGTGCAAGACTGCAAAGGTTACACGATGCCAATGCCAACTAAAAGTCATCTGGGTCCTGACGCCAATGGTAAAGAGTTCGATCAAAAGGTATACCACTCCATGATTGGTTCTTTACTTTATTTATGTGCATCTAGGCCAGATATAATGCTTAGTGTTTGCATGTGTGCCCGATTCCAAGCGGCACCAAAGGAATCGCATCACTTAGCTGTGAAGCGAATTCTTCGATATTTGGCTTACACCCCAATACTAGGATTATGGTATCCAAAGGGCTCAGAGTTTGATCTAGTTGGATTCTCGGATGCTGATTATGCTGGTGACAAGGTGGATCGCAAGTCTACATCAGGCACATGTCACTTTCTGGGACGATCACTTGTCTGTTGGTCTTCAAAGAAGCAGAACTGTGTATCTCTCTCCACTGCTGAATCTGAATACATTGCTGCTGGATCTTGCTGCGCTCAGCTTCTATGGATGAAGCAAACACTCAAGGACTATGGCATCCATCTGAAGCAAGTACCACTCTACTGCGACAATGAAAGCGCCATCAAGATTGCCAACAACCCAGTTCAGCACTCGAAGACAAAGCACATTGAAATTCGTCATCACTTTCTCAGAGATCATGTTATGAAGGAAGATATTGATATCATTCACGTCAACACTGAAGAGCAATTGGCAGATATCTTCACAAAGCCCTTGGATGAGAAAAGGTTTTGCAAGTTGCGGTGTGAGCTAAATATCTTGGAATCCTCGAATGTCCTATGATCAGGCACACATCCTAACACTTATGCATGTTGATGACTTAGATGTGCAACACACGAAGTAATGTATATCTTCAATCAATGAAGACTTACACTCTGAGTGTGAATACATTAATGCGGAATTTGACTTCGGAGCGCCACGATAATTGTGCGCCGTGTCTGGGTCTAATACTTCCTATACGGTGGGTAACGCCACCACCAAAATCTTGTTTGAAGTGTTTCTCCTGGCGTTACATTTGCTAAGTCTTCGCATTTGTTTTATCTTCAACATTGATTTGTCTTCCGATGATTTTCACCTTGTTGATTTAGTTCTACGCAAATATATTCTTATACTTGTGTTCTGTCCTCTACAGCATTCACTTATAGCTATGTCTTCTCGTTTGAACCTTTTGGACTAAGTGAATGTGATCGGACCCTAACCTCTCTATGCTTCTACCTCAAACTCTATCTATCCAAATCATATGCATTCTGTTGAAACTGTCGAATGTCTTCTCTGCGTCCTTGTCAGCAGAAGATACAGAGACAAACATTAAATCTATTTTAAATGCTCAGTCCTAATTGCCTGAAACCCGGAGAAGCCGGAACGACCACCCGACAGTCCAGGCGTGCGTGGGAACATGGAACAACTTCCAATGTGTTGCATGTTCGCCACGTGTCCCTCAGATGTGAACCGCCAGGGGCACCTGCGTAATTGCGCTGTGCTGTCCCTCTCCCTATAAATGCACATCACATCGCAGTCAAAATCTTTCTTCCACCTCTCCACCTCGACAAACCGTAGCGCCACCGCTAGCTCTCGACGACACCGGCAACGAAGCGCTTAGCTATCGCGACCTCTCCGACGTCGTCCTCACGCCGGCCGCGGACCTCGTCTTCTCTGCCACTGCCGTAGGTGTCCTCCGTCGCCAAGTTAGGGCACGGAAGATCGAACTGCTCGGCCTCCTCTTCTACTCCGTCTAGCAGTTCATCGTGTGGTAATTATAACTCTCTTTTTACTGTCTTTTTTATCTGATGGATTCATCTTTCCTTACCAAAAGTGGTTCCTGCCTCCACATATCTGGATCTATCCTGTTCTGCATCTCATATTATGCCTAGTATATTCACTTATGCTTCACACGTAGTTAGATTCCTCACTTGTACCTATTCTTGGATTCGTACAAATCTGGAACCAACTATCAACATATAAGTGAATGTCTTCGCGCTATGAGGTCAATGTCTTCTAAACTGATTTATCTTTAAAATCTTCTAAGAATGCATATGACCTCTTCCCCTTCCCTCGCATCTCTAATGCTGTCACAGGTACATGTCCGTGGGAGAATCCCTTGGTTCTCATAGTCTGCATTCATTTGCAGAATTCTTACAGCATCACATTAATTCTCCCGAAGCTAGTTCTTGTCTGACCAGCAGACGGAAGACTTTGACAGCGTTGAAGCCATTCAGTCTGAACTTCATGGCAACTGAAAAATCAGCAAGGAAGGGAGGCAAACAGCACCGTGGGGGGACATCTAGGGATTTGCCACCAGATCTCTATGAGCTGTACAAGACTGGTCCAGAAGAGGATTACAATCAGCGCAAAACATGAATCCAATGGATTCGAAGATATTGGGCCGAGCAATGGTTCAAATACAGGTTTGTGACCCAGGAGTATGCTGAGAAGAATGCCATCAAGAGTCCTTGGGGAGATATTCTCTTTCGAAATCTTCAACCCAAGAACAGAGCTGAAGCCATTGCTCAGGGTTTCTACCCCTGTATGGTCCGTGGACCACAGCCTGCCAATGCCGACCCATCATCATTGCTATGGTGTCGTGAAGATAATCTTTTCAAGCGCAATTTTCAGCATGCAAAAGCATCGGCCAAAGAGAACAAGAAGAGTCTCGGATGCGATTTCAACCCAGGGCCTTCTGCTCCGCGGGCTGATGGCACACGAGATGCCAATCCAAATGTCATCGGCCCCTTCGACAACTTTGATGGTCTCCTCTCCTACATCGCTACTCAGAGGGCCACGGTGGATCCGTCTGGAGATGAAGCTGATTCTGATGAGGCTCCTGCTCCACCAAAGCCTCAAAAGCAGAAGAAACCCAAGGCCTCAAAGCCCTCCTCTGCACAAAGAGCTTCGCGAGCGAAGCCTCTGGCCACTGCTCCTCCTGCACCAAGTGTGCATTCTGAAGATCTCTCTCGCATCTCCAAGACAGAGAAGAAGAAGAAGCCCATACAAACTACTGGTCAAGCACTGACCCCAGCTGCCGTTCTGAGGAATGACGAAGCCATTGATCTGTCTAGTGACGACGATCTTGGTGATGATGCTCTTGAGTTGCTGATAAAGAGCAAGCAAGAGGCGAAAATCTTCAACGATCTTCCCCTTTTCGATGTGGACATCTTGAACAAGTTCATTGATGAATGGTTTGATAGCCCAAACCTCAGCTTTGATGATCTTCAGCTTCCTGTAGGCCTCAGCGTTTCATTCCATGGAGCCATTGCTCCTGAGCTGGCTCTAGCTCAAAGGATTGTTGAGCTAAAGAACAAAATTGACTATGAAAAGGCTCAGCTCAAGAAGCATATGGCCAAGCTCAGTGTGACTGATGTCCAAAACTTCAAGCAAATGATGCATGAGCTCAAGGAGGCGTTTCACAAGAAACGTGATGAAGCTAAAGGTTCACGTGAGCGCATGAAACTCCTTGCTGCCAAATGTGTTCAAGCTTACAATGAAGCTGAGAAGCGCAAGGCACTTGGGCGTCCTGGCATCGACCCCAAGATGGCTGCCAAGAAGAAGAAGAAGCCTGCTGTGGACCAAGCTGAAGCATCCAGGCGGGATGAACCTCGCATTGTCTTCCCCGCAAGTATGATAGGCGTGAAGCCAAAGGTCCCCATGGTGGCTTCAGATCTCAAGAAAACAAGAACAGCCGAAGCCGAAGCCAGAAAGCGCAAGTCCAAGAACACCACTGATGAAGCTCCACCAACCAAGAAGAGAAAAACCAAGAAGAAAGATCGGGCTGCTCCCACAGAGCCCCTCGTCGTCGAGCCAATCTCAGTTGCTCGTCCTGCGTCTGCACACCAAGAGCGTCGGTTGATAGTTCATGAGCCTGCTACCACAGAGGCTCCTGAAACTGAAGAGATTCCAGCTGTTGACCCCACCGCAGCTGAAGACATTGGTCACCAAGACAATGTAGAAGATGATGAAGTCCTTCCTCAGATCGAGCACAACATGGTATCATCGCCTGTTCTCACGAACAGCGAACTCATCAGCATTGGTCGTCCTTTGACGCCAATTGCTCAGGATGATTCATGGGCTGATCACCCTCAAGACTCCCCCCGTGAAGAAGAAACACCAACTACTCCCCCAACTCAAGTCACCACTCCGGTACTTGAAGATGAAGACTTTGTGGCCTAGACAACTCCATCTCCACAAGCGTCGCCAGTGTTTCGCAGGCTTCGCAAAGGACCAAGGCCACAAGTCACTCTTTTGAGTGTTCCAGAAGGAGAAGAGCACCAATCGGTATCTCGCCAAGTATTTCCTGAAGCCTCTCCAACTGTGAACATCTCCGAGTCTGAAGCCAAAGCTGCTGAAGACATTCCGGCTGCATCAGCCGATGAACATGAAGAACCAAGACAAGAAGAAGAACGTGTTGCTACACCCCCGTCCAACCCTGAAGTTGTTCTTGAGGAGAACGTGTCCGACCCTCCAGCTACTCAAGTGGAGGTTAACAATACTGAGGCGGCCACAAACAAAACTACTGAAGCCGATGACGTTGTCATGGCTGAAGTTATTGTGGCGCCAGAAGTTAATGTGGTGGCAGAAGTTGCTGCACCTGAAGCAAATTTGCAGCCTGACGTTAATGCCAATGCCACTGCTCCTGTACCGCCTCCAAGGCCACACACCATTGAGCAAGCATTCGATCGAGGTCAGCTGGTTACTGTCAGATGGCCCATTCTGGTTCCTCCACCTGCTGCTGGTCCGCAATTTGACTATCATGTAGAACACAGGCCTCAGGTCCAGAAGCCTAAGCCAAGGTTGCCAAGGTTTCCAGGTACTGCAACTTCACCAGGATCTTTCAATGCAAATGGCTTCATTGCACACAATACCTTCTTTGATAGTGCCAAGAACCCCTACTCCAAGCCAAGAGTTTCATCTGATCGGTTCTGGAGCTATCAGCAGCGCAGTTACTATTCCTGTGTTCTCTATGATCAAGGGCGCATCTTTCCACATATGCGTCTAGACTGTGAAGCTATTGCTGGACTGCCCTGCTTAGAAGAAGCCCTTGACTGCTTCCGTGATGCTGGTCTTCTGAACTTTGTGACTGATAAAGAGCATTGGAATGAAGAGCTTCTGCTACAATTCTATGCTACCCTCCACATTCGCGGCTTCAACAGGGATCCGAAGACATGGATCCTTGAGTGGATGACAGGCAATGTCCATCATGAAGCCAAAGCTCTTGATATCATTGAGCTAACTGGCCTGCCCACTCCAGGTGAACTCTTCGAGCCTGGTTGTCAGCTTCACCGCAATGCTTTGGAGAGCATCTTTCAGAAGCCAGAGCCCAACATGAGCCAAATGCTGAGCATGATGAAGCCACTGCCACGCGACGCTGAATACCCAAGAGAATTCTTTGTTGAAGACCTAGAGTATCTGCCCCGCACTATTTATCATATCATCAGGCGAACTCTATGGCCTGTCAAAGGACATTCTTCTGCAGCGAAGCTTGAAGGAGCAATGAAGACATTGGTCTTTTATATCTTCAATGGCATCAGCTTCAATGCTCAAGACTTCTTCATCAGGCAATTGGCTGCATCTGGCTCTGACCTCTTTGGTCTGAAGTTCTACGCTCCATGGGTTATGCGCCTTATCAAGCTTCATTCAGCTGTCAACTATCAGCCCTCTGCACGCAACCATCTGATATTCTTGCCAGAGGTTGATATGTCTATTGAAGCCATCTACCCAGAGCCTGCCAAAGAGCCTGTTTATCTTCACAATGCTGATCACCAAAGCTTCACACAGCCCATTGAAGGAGTTCAGGCCGTCACTCGTGTTTATCCTTTGGCTGGCAATACACGTGCACCTCACCGTGCCCATACTGAAGCCACTGAAAGCACTATTTCTCAAAGGCCTCGGAAGCGATCTCGTGTTCTCAACGACCGAGAGCTTCTCATCGCCCTGCATCAAAAACAGGATAAGCATCACTACTGGCTGAAGCGACAGATGCAAAGCCTCTTGGTGGATGTCAACCGCATTCGCAATCTTGCCACCAAGAATGCATTTGTCACACATGAGACCTGTAGGAGGTCATGGAAGAGTCTGACATTGCTCAGTGCTGAAGCTGATCTTCAAGACGATGGCTTCACTGAAAGATTCAAGTTTGATTCCACTCCTCCCAGGAATGCTGTCTTGCGTCGGACTCCCTCACTTGAAGACTCTGACTATTCCTCCTCAGCTGCAACTGTTAATGCCAGAGTCATTGATGACCAAGATGATGCTACTTCACCACCTCCAACTTCGGCGCGTATCGACACTGCACCAAGTTCTTCTGCACCACCAAACCTCAACGACGACCCTGCTGCTTCACCTACTCCTCATGGGAACGAGTAGAGGCTCTATGTCTTCAAACCTTTTTGGTCCTTACTGACAAAAGGGGGAGAAGCATATGAGTTGATAGTCTTCAAGCGGGTCCATATGGGTGGTTGCTATATTTTTTGCCAAGTGTTTACAACTCTCGCTTTTTGATACATTTGGTTCTTTGAGTTGTAACACTTAAACTTGATGGTCGTCTGCTACTTTTTCTGCTATTCTGTGATGCGATGATAAATTCCGCATGTGCGATGATAAATCCCGCACGAAGTCATATTGCAGACGTCCATTTTTCATTATGCATGTCATTATCTTCGTTATATCCTTTCATGCATGATGAATTGCCTTCATAAGTTGAAGAGGATCTCCACAAGTACAACCTGCCATGTGCATTTGCATTCCAAAAGCAAAATACTTATATGCACATCTTCAGGGGGAGCCTTTTGCTACTTATGAAGACAATACCTTAATCCTTTACAATTTCACATACTTTTATCCCCGTTGAAAACTTCAACCAGTTTGTCATCAATCACCAAAAAGGGGGAGATTGTAAGTGCATCTAGTGCCACCCCTAGTTGGTTTTGGAGTATTGACGACAAACCTGGTTGAGGAACTAATGTGTTTGTGAGAATTGCAGGATAACACAGGTAGTAGTCCCTCATTGATTCGGTTTACCTACCGGAGATGACCCCTAAAAATGTGTGAAGACATTGAAGACAATGGTGGTATGTGAAGATATTCACATTGAAGACTATGACATGAGAAGACATCGCATGAAGACTATGGAGCGCGAAGACTTAGTTGTTTCGTTGTTTCCTTTTCTTCTTTGTTGAGTCATAGGAACCACCGTACTGTTAAGTGGGGTCCAAGTGAACAAAGTCAGAGTGACTGAAGTGATGCTCAACCAAATCCTATGTCTTCGAGCGAAGACAATGAGAGCAAATCTTATCCAGAGCTGGATGAGTCAGCTTTACTTGTAGCCCAAGTCAAGCTGCCGCGTGTGTTTGAAATCTGACCGTTGGAACACGTGTCAGTTCCTTAGTGACCCAGGGTCATTTCGGACAAATCAGGTCGGGTTGCCTAGTGGCTATAAATAGCCCACCCCCTACACCATAAATTGGTGGCTGCTCAGAGTTAGTGCACGGCTTTTGTCGTTTGAGAGCAACCCACCTCCGAAGCTTTTGAGAGAGAGAAATCCTTGCGAGGACAAAGCCCAAACACCCAGAGCCAAAGAGTGTTAGGCATCACTGAAGTCTTTCTATCCGCGTGACCTGAAGACTTGTTACACTTGAGGACTGTGAATCCTCCAGCCGGTTAGGCGTCGCGTTCTGAGCATCCAAGAGTCATTGTGGATCGCCGGTGAACGAAGTCTGTGAAGGTTTGGAAGTCTACCTTGAAGACTTACCAGAGTGATTGGGCGAGGACTGGGTGTCCTTAGCTCAAGGGGAATAAGGTGAAGACACGGTCTTCTGAGTTAAATCTCAGCCTCCCTAACCAGACGTATAGTTGTCACAGCAACTGGAACTGGTCCAACAAATCCTTGTCCTCACCAAGCGACCAGTTCTATCTTCTCCCACTCCTTATTTACAGTTTGTCTTCGTGAAGTCATTGCCTGCTTGTGTTACCTGTTTGACTTCACTGTGTGACTTCGATTGTTGTTTGGCTCTCACTATCTTCCATCCTGATCATTACTACCTAGCTGCTATTAGTCTTCATGCTTTCACTTCATTGAATACTTGACTATGGCCTGCCTAGTGTAGTCTACCTTCCGCTGCATGTTAATAGGTTCGTTTCTATAGTTTGTCTTCGAAACTCCCATGTTTTGAAGACTTCCATAAAAATCGCCTATTCACCCCCCCTCTAGTCGATAACTAGCACTTTCACCGGTCCTTGAGAAGTTTAAAATAGCACTAACTTGACGAACTATCATTGTGGTTTTGATGCGTAGGTAAGAACGGTTCTTGCTCAGCCTGTAGCAGCCACGTAAAACTTGCAACAACAAAGTAGAGGACGTCTAACTTGTTTTTGCAGGGCATGTTGTGATGTGATATGGTCAAGACATGATGCTATATTTATTGTATGAGATGATCATGTTTTGTAACAGAGTTATCGGCAACTGGCAGGAGCCATATGGTTGTCGCTTTATTGTATGCAATGCAATCGCCCTGTAATTGCTTTACTTTATCACTAAGCGGTAGCGATAGTCGTAGAAGCAATAGTTGGTGAGACGACAATGATGCTACAATGGAGATCAAGGTGTCGCGCCGGTGACGATGGTGATCATGACGGTGCTTTGGAGATGGAGATCAAAGGCACAAGATGATGATGGCCATATCATACCACTTATATTGATTGCATGTGATGTTTATCCTTTAAGCATCTTATTCTGCTTTGTTTGACGGTAACATTATAATATGATCTATCACCAAATTTCAAGGTAAAAGTGTTCTCTCTGAGTATGCACCGTTGCCAAAGTTCGTCGTACCGAGACACCATGTGATGATCGGGTGTGATAAGCTCAATGTTCATCTACAACGGGTGTAAGACAGTTTTGCACACGCAGAATACTCGGGTTAAACTTGACGAGCCTAGCATATGCAGATATGGCCTCGGAACACTGAGACTGAAAGGTCGAGCGTGAACCATATAGTAGATATGATCAACATAGTGATGTTCACCATTGAAAACTACTCCATTTCACGTGATGATCGGTTATGGTTTAGTTGATATGGATCACGTGATCACTTAGATGATTAGAGAGATATCTATCTAAGTGGGAGTTCTAAAGTAATATGATTAATTGAACTTAAATTTATCATGAACTTAGTACCTGATAGTATTTTGCTTGTCTATGTTGTTGTAGATAGATGGCCCGTGTTATTGTTCCATTGAATTTTAATGCGTTTCTTGAGAAAGCAAAGTTGAAAGATGATGGTAGCAATTACACGGACTGGGTCCGTAACTTGAGGATTATCCTCATTGCTGCACATAATAATTACGTCCTGGAAGCACCGCTGGGTGCCAGGCCTGCTGCAGATGCAACTGACGACGTTAAGAACGTCTGGCAGAGCAAAGCTGATGACTACTCGATAGTTCAATGTGCCATGCTTTATGGCTTAGAACCGGGACTTCAACGACGTTTTGAACGTCATGGAGCATATGAGATGTTCCAGGAGTTGAAGTTAATATTTCAAGCAAATGCCCGGATTGAGAGATATGAAGTCTCCAATAAGTTCTATAGCTGTAAGATGGAGGAGAATAGTTCTGTCAGTGAACATATACTCAAAATGTTTGGGTATGACAATCACTTGATTCAACTGGGAGTTAATCTTCCGGATGATAGTGTCATTGACAGAATTCTTCAATCACTGCCACCAAGCTACAAGAGCTTCGTGATGAACTATAATATGCAAGGGATGGATAAGACAATTCCCGAGCTCTTCGCAATGCTAAAGGCTGCGGAGGTAGAAATCAAGAAGGAGCATCAAGTGTTGATGGTCAATAAGACAACCAGTTTCAAGAAAAAGGGTAAAGGGAAGAAGAAGGGAACTTCAAGAAGAACAGCAAACAAGTTGCTGCCCAAGAGAAGAAACCCAAGTCTGGACCTAAGCCTGAAACTGAGTGCTTCTACTGCAAGCAGACTGGTCACTGGAAGCGGAACTGCCCCAAGTATTTGGCGGATAAGAAGGATGGCAAGGTGAACAAAGGTATATATGATATACATGTTATTGATGTATACCTTACTAGAGCTCGAAGTAGCACCTGGGTATTTGATACTGGTTCTGTTGCTAATATTTGCAACTCAAAACAGGGACTACGGATTAAGCGAAGACTGGCTAAGGACGAGGTGACGATGCGCGTGGGAAATGGTTCCAAAGTCGATGTGATCGCCGTCGGCACGCTACCTCTACATCTACCTTCAGGATTAATTTTAGACCTAAATAATTGTTATTTGGTGCCAGCGTTAAGCATGAACATTATATCTGGATCTTGTTTGATGCGGGACTGTTATTCATTTAAATCTGAGAATAATGGTTGTTTTATTTATATGAGTAATATCTTTTATGGTCATGCACCCTTGAAGAGTGGTCTATTTGTGATGAATCCTGATAGTAGTGATACACATATTCATAATGTTGAAGCCAAAAGATGTAGAGTTGATAATGATAGTGCAACTTATTTGTGGCACTGCCATTTGGGTCATATTGGTGTAAAGCGCATGAAGGAACTCCATACTGATGGACTCTTGGAATCACTTGATTATGAATCACTTGGTACTTGCGAACCATGCCTCATGGGCAAGATGACTAAAACGTCGTTCTCCGGAACAATGGAGCGAGCAACAGATTTGTTGGAAATCATACATACTGATGTATGTGGTCTGATGAATGTTGAGGCTCGCGGCGGGTATCGTTATTTTCTCACCTTCACAGAGGATTTGAGCAGATATGGGTATATCTACTTAATGAAACATACGTCTGAAACATTTGAAAAGTTCAAAGAATTTCAAAGTGAAGTGGAAAATCATCGTAACAAGAAAATAAAGTTTCTATGATCTGATCATGGAGGAGAATATTCGAGTTATGATGTTGGTCTACATTTGAAACAATGCGGAATAGTTTCGCAACTCACGCCACCCGGAACACCACAACGTAATGGTGTGTCCGAACGTCGTAATCGTACTTTACTAGATATGGTGCGATCTATGACGTCTCTTACGTATTTACCGCTATCGTTTTGGGGTTATGCTTTAGAGACGGCTGCATTCACGTTAAATAGGGCACCGTCGAAATTCGTTCAGACGACGCCTTATGAACTGTGGTTTGGCAAGAAACCAAAGTTGTCGTTTCTTAAAGCTTGGGGCTGCAATGCTTATGTGAAAAAGCTTCAACCTGGTAAGCTCGAACCCAAATCGGAGAAATGTGTCTTCATAGGATACCCAAAGGAAACTGTTGGGTACACCTTCTATCACAGATCTGAAGGCAAGACATTTGTTGCTAAAAATGGATCCTTTCTAGAGAAGGAGTTTCTCTCGAAATAAGTGAGTGGGAGGAAAGTAGAACTTGATGAGGTAACTGTACCTGCTCCCTTATTGGAAAGTAGTTCATCACACAAACCGGTTTCTGTGACACCTACACCAATTAGTGAGGAAGCTAATGATGTTGATCATGAATCTTCAGATCAAGTTACTACCGAACCTCGTAGGTCAACTAGAGTAAGATCCGCACCAGAGTGGTACGGTAATCCTATTCTGGAGGTCATGTTACTTGACCAAGGCGAACCTATGAACTATGAAGAAGCGATGGTGAGCCCAGATTCCGCAAAATGGCTTGAGGCCATGAAATCTGAGATGGGATCCATGTATGAGAACAAAGTGTGGACTTTGGTTGACTTGCTCGATGATCGGCAAGCCATAGAAAATAAATGGATCTTCAAGAAGAAGACTGACGCTGACGGTAATGTTACTCTCTACAAAGCTCGACTTGTTGCAAAAGGTTTTCGACAAGTTCAAGGAGTTGACTACGATGAGACTTTCTCACCCATAGCGATGCTTAACTCTGTCCGAATCATGTTAGCAATTGCCGCATTTTATGATTATGAAATTTGGCAAATGGATGTCAAAATTGCATTCCTGAATGGATTACTGGAAGAAGAGTTGTATATGATGCAACCGGAAGGTTTTGTCAATCCAAAGGGAGCTAACAAAGTGTGCAAGCTCCAGCGATCCATTTATGGACTGGTGCAAGCCTCACGGAGTTGGAATAAACATTTTCATAGTGTGATCAAAGCATATGGTTTTATACAGACTTTTGGAGAAGCCTGGGTTTACAATAAAGTGAGTGGGAGATATGTAGCATTTCTAATATTATATGTGGATGACATATTGCTGATTGGAAATGATATAGAATTTCTAGATAGCATAAAAGGATACTTGAATAAGAGTTTTTCAATGAAAGACCTCGGTGAAGCTGCTTATATATTGGGCATTAAGATCTATAGAGATAGATCAAGACGCTTAATTGGACTTTCGCAAAACACATACCTTGATAAAGTTTTGAAGAAGTTCAAAATGGATCAAGCAAAAGAAAGGATTCTTGCCTGTATTACAAGGTGTGAAATTGAGTCAGACTCAATGCCCGACCACTTCAGAAGATAGAGAGAAAATGAAAAATGTTCCCTATGCTTCAGCCATAGGCTCTATCATGTATGCAATGTTGTGTACCAGACCTGATGTGTGCCTTGCTATTAGCTTGGCAGGGAGGTACCAAAGTAATCCAGGAGTGGATCACTGGACAACAGTCAAGAACATCCTGAAATACCTGAAAAAGACTAATGATATGTTTCTCGTTTATGGAGGTGACAAAGAGCTCGTCGTAAATGGTTACGTCGATGCATGCTTTGACACTGATCCGGACGATTCTAAATCGCAAACCGGATATGTGTTTACATTGAACGGTGGAGCTATCAGTTGGTGCAATTCTAAACAAAGCGTCGTGGCGGGATCTACGTGTGAAGCGGAGTACATAGCTGCTTCGGAAGCAGCAAATGAAGGAGTCTGGATGAAGGAGTTCATATCCGATCTAGGTGTCATACCTAGTGCATCGGGTCCAATGAAAATCTTTTGTGACAATACTGGCAATACTGGTGCAATTGCCTTGGCAAAGGAATCCAGATTTCACAAGAGAACCAAGCACATCAAGAGACGCTTCAATTCCATCCGGGACCAAGTCCAGGTGGGAGACATAGATATTTGCAAGATACATACGGATCTGAATGTTGCAGACCCGTTGACTAATCCTCTTCCACGAGCAAAACATGATCAGCACCAAGACTCCATGGGTGTTAGAATCATTACTGTGTAATCTAGATTATTGACTCTAGTGCAAGTGGGAGACTGAAGGAAATATGCCCTAGAGGCAATAATAAAGTTATTATTTATTTCCTCATATCATGATAAATGTTTATTATTCATGCTAGAATTGTATTAACCGAAAACATAATACATGTGTGAATACATAGACAAACCTAGTGTCACTAGTATGCCTCTACTTGACTAGCTCGTTGATCAAAGATGGTTAAGTTTCCTAGTCATAGACATGAGTTGTCATTTGATTAACGGGATCACATCATTAGGAGAATGATGTGATTGACTTGACCCATTCCATTAGCTTAGCACTTGATCGTTTAGTTTACTGCTATTGCTTTCTTCATGACTTATACATGTTCCTATGACTATGAGATTATGCAACTCCCGATTACCGGAGGAACACTTTGTGTGCTACCAAATGTCACAACGTAACTGGGTGATTATAAAGGTGCTCTACAGGTGTCTCCGATGGTACTTGTTGAGTTGACATAGATCGAGATTAGGATTTGTCACTCCGATTGTCGGAGAGATATCTCTGGGCCCTCTCGGTAATGCACATCACTATAAGCCTTGCAAGCAATGTGACTAATGAGTTAGTTACGAGATGATGCATTACGGAACGAGTAAAGAGACTTGCCGGTAACGAGATTGAGCTAGGTATTGAGATACCGACGATCGAATCTCGGGCAAGTAACATACCGATGACAAAGGGAACAACGTATGTTGTTATGCGGTTTGACCGATAAAGATCTTCGTAGAATATGTAGGAACCAATATGAGCATCCAGGTTCCACTATTGGTTATTGACCGGAGATATGTCTCGGTCATGTCTACATAGTTCTCGAACCCGTAGGGTTCGCACGCTTAAAGTTCTGTGACGATCGGTATTATGAGTTTATATGTTTTGATGTACCGAAGGTAGTTCGGAGTCCCGGATATGATCACGGACATGACGAGGAGTCTCGAAATGGTCGAGACGTAAAGATCAATATATTGTATGACTATGTTCGGACACCGGAAGTGTTTCGGGAGGTTTCGGACATATACCGGAGTATCGGGGGTTACCGGAACCCCCCCCCCCCGGGGAGTATATTTGGCCTAATGGGCCTTAGTGGAGAAGAGGAGGGGCGGCCAGGGCAGGCCGCGTGCCCCCTCCCCCTCTAGTCCGAATTGGACAAGGAGGGGGGCGGCGCCCCCCTTTCCTTCCCCTCTCTCTCCTCGTTCCCCTTCTCCTACTCCTACTAGGAAAGGAGGAGTCCTACTCCCGGTGGGAGTAGGACTCCCCCCTTGGCGCGCTCTCCTCCTTGGCCGGCCGCCTCCCCCCTAGCTCCTTTATATACGGGGGCAGGGGGGCACTCCAAGGACACAACAGTTGATCATTGATCTTTTAGCCGTGTGCGGTGCCCCCTCCACCATAATCCACCTCGGTCATATCGTAGCGGTGCTTAGGCGAAGCCCTGCGTCGGTAGCTTCATCAACATTGTCACCACGCCATCGTGTTGACGAAACTCTCCCTCGAGCTTTACTGGATCGTGAGATCGCGGGACGTCACCGAGCTGAACGTGTGCTGAACGCGGAGGTGTCGTACGTTCGGTACTGAGGATCGGTCGATCGTGAAGACGTACGACTACATCAACCGCGTTGTCATAACGCTTCCGCTTAACGGTCTACGAGGGTACGTGGACGACACTCTCCCCTATCATTGCTATGCATCACCATGATCTTGCGTGTGCGTAGGAAATTCTTTGAAATTACTACGTTCCCCAACACATTGAACCCAATCGAGTTACAGATGCGAGGGATGCGACACTTTGCAAGACGAAGCTAAAGACTGCTTACGGATGCGACACTTTGCAAGATGGAACCTTCATGATGTGGTCGCTCCGAGGCATACTACTAAAGTATGGGGATAGGGACTACCATGTGCAGGCGAACAAGGATGAAGGGGTATACTCATGCACTTGCTGCAAGTTTGATCGCGATGGGCTATTGTGCGCACACATACTACGAGTAATGGAACAGATTGGAGTCTACGAGATACCGAGGAGGTATATCCTAGATAGGTGTACATGGGATCCAGAAGAGGATCTTGTTGAGCCTGATTACCAAAAGCCAACAGTTAAGAAGGGTATGACAAAGGAAGGAAAAAATATCATGAGATATACATCTATTCTGAATGATTTCAAGGAACAAGCAAAAGACACTTGCACTACTGATGAAGGGATGGCATTGGCAAGGAAACATGTTAATGCTTTCAGAGATGACATGGATGCACTTAAAAAGAGGCAGATAAAGAAAGCAAGAAAGGAAAAAGATGAGGGAAAAGAAGCACAAATGTTTTCTTCACCATCAGGGACTAGTGCCACTGAAGGTGTCCCAGTAGCGCATCAAGGAAGCATTCCTGTCACGCATGTGTCTGGCAATATTTTCCAGTTCCAGGGCTCACATGCCGAGGGATCGCAATCATCAAACACAAGAGTGATACTAGACCCACCAAAGTCTACTACGAAAGGGCGTCCAAGAGGGAAAAGATTTCAGCACCCATTTGACATTGCAAAACCAAAAAAAGAGAGCAAATGTAGAGTCTGCGGGTCGACAGATCATGATAAACGCAAATGTACCTCACCCATCCCGCACTAAGAAACTTGAAGTGCAAAAAAGTTAGATGGGCATTGAAGTGCAAGTTATCGATTTTACTTATCAATTTTACCCATTTTATTGTGTAAACGGTGTCGAGACACCATGTAATGAAAAGTTATCAGCACTGAAACATGTAAGTTATCGTCCAGAATGTAATGGTGATTTTCAGAAATGAGAATGAGATTAGTTATCGTTCTTTGTTTGTGAGCAAAATGTTATGACGCCATGAAATAGAAAGTTATCAGCACCTGATAAAGTATGTTATCAGCATTGATTAACATAAGTTATCAGCAAAAATGTATAAAAAAGATAGTAATCAGCCCAGAAAAAATGTATAAAACTATCATCGTTCTTAAACATAAATTCAAACTTATATTGGTGCAAATTTCTCACATCAATTACTCCTTGTTGAACAAGTGATAGCGCCATTGCGTGCATTTGTTAAGAGGATGGTCCAGCCACATGCTTGTCAATATCTTCCTCAGTGCCGGGATCTGCTCCTGAGTTATTGTCGGGATATTTTTACCATCCCAGAACTCCAAGATCTTGAACGCGAAGAAACCGCAATCAGTGCTGTAAGGAAAAAAACAAGAAATGTGTTAAAAAGCAAAATAAGATATGCAAAAAGGTGAATGAACTTTTAAAATGCTACACTACTAAGTTACCGGGTATTTATATGGGAAAAAATGATGGAGTACTAGCCAAAAAAACTAACCCATTGTCCTGTTTGAACACATCGATGTACACAAGATCATAGTCTTGGATCTGCTTACTTGAGTCCTTGTACGCAATCAACCAGGCTTTTTTAATGACATTCATAAGCTTCGTCGCATGTGTGATGAGCTAAGGGCTATCTTGTGGACAAAGAGAATCAATAACTTCAAATCGTTTTGCCTTGAGATTAAGGCACAAGACATACCAATGCCTGTCCTTTGGTAGAGGTCCCAACTTTTGTAGTGTTGGAAACAGTAGCTGTTAAAAAAATGTGAACACATGAACACAAGAAGTTACCGATGCATTTACAGTTAAAAAGGCAAGTTATCAGAACACTGACAACATATGTTACCAATAGGCATATGATGTCTACTACGCAACCTTCTTCTTGTAGACGTTGTTGGGCCTCCAAGTGCAGAGGTTTGTAGGACAGTAGCAAATTTCCCTCAAGTGGATGGCCTAAGGTTTATCAATCCGTGGGAGGCGTAGGTTGAAGATGGTCTCTCTCAAACAACCCTGCAACCAAATAACAAAGGGTCTCTTGTGTCCCCAACACACCCAATACAATGGTAAGTTGTATAGGTGCACTAGTTCGGCGAAGAGATGGTGATACAAGTGCAATATGGATGGTAGATATAGGTTTTTGTAATCTGAAAATATAAAAACAGCAAGGTAACTAATGATAAAAGTGAGCGTAAACGGTATTGCAATGCTAGGAAACAAGGCCTAAGGTTCATACTTTCACTAGTGCAAGTTCTCTCAACAATAATAACATAATTGGATCATATAACTATCCCTCAACATGCAACAAAGAGTCACTCCAAAGTCACTAATAGCGGAGAACAAACGAAGAGATTATGGTAGGGTACGAAACCACCTCAAAGTTATCCTTTCGGATCGATCTATTCAAGAGTCCGTAGTAAAATAACATGAAGCTATTCTTTCCGTTCGATCTATCATAGAGTTCGTACTAGAATAACACCTTAAGACACAAATCAACCAAAACCCTAATGTCACCTAGATACTCCAATGTCACCTCAAGTATCCGTGGGTATGATTATACGATATGCATCACACAATCTCAGATTCATCTATTCAACCAACACAAAGAACTTCAAAGAGTGCCCCAAAGTTTCTACCGGAGAGTCAAGACGAAAACATGTGCCAACCCCTATGCATAAGTTCACAATGTTACGGAACCCGCAAGTTGATCACCAAAACATACATCAAGTAGATCACCTGAATATCCCATTGTCACCACAGATAAGCACGGCAAGACTTAAAGACTCAAAGCACATCAAGTGTTCTCAAATCCTTAAAGACTCAATCTGATAAGATAACTTCCATTAACTCAATCCATTACAAGAGAGTAGAGGGGGAGAAACATCATAAGATCCAACTATAATAGCAAAGCTCACGATACATCAAGATCGTATCACCTCAAGAACACGAGAGAGAGAGAGAGAGAGAGATCAAACACATAGCTACTGGTACATACCCTCGGCCCCGAGGGTGAACTACTCCCTCCTTGTCATGGAGAGCGCCGGGATGATGAAGATGGCCATCGGTGAGGGATCCCCCCTCCGGTAGGGTGCCAGAACAGGGTCCCATTGGTTTTTGGTGGCTACAGAGGCTTGCGGCGGCGGAACTCCCGATCTATTCTGCTTTCTGGAGGTTTCAGTATTTATAGGATTTTTTGGCGTAGGTCGCACGTCAGGGGGGTCTCTGGGTTGTCCACGAGGCAGGGGCCCATGCCCAGGGGGTGGGTGCGCCCCCCACCCTCGTGGGCAGCCCGGGACTCTTCTGGCCCAACTCTTTTGCTCCGGGGTCTTCTTTTGGTCCATAAAAAATCGTCAAAAATTGGCAACTCCGTTTGGTATTCCTTTTCTGTAAAACTCAAAGACAAGGAAAAGCATAAACTGGCACTGGGCTCTAGGTTAATAGGTTAGTCCCAAAAATCATATAAAAGTGCATAGTAAAGCCCATTAAACATCCAAGATGGATAATATAATAGCATGAATACTTCATAAATTATAGATACGTTGGAGACGTATCAGCATACATGAAAGTTACCACAGAAAAGTAACATAACTATGTACCAGCTAAAATTCGTTAGTGGTACGATGTGTGACAAAACCAAATTAAGAGCCTAATAAAATTGCCTGTTATACCAACTAAAAAACAGCTTGTAGGATTTAAAAGCAGAAAACTATGTAGTTTACATAAAAAATGTACCTGATTTTGGTCACTAAGTATGTAGTTTACATCACGATGGAAATGTTTGATTAGGAACTTGCTCGTCATATCAGGTATGAGAAGATATACTGACAGCAACCATGGAAAGATGATCTTCCCTGGGGGTACAGAATAAGAAAGAGTTCGGATGTGGAGCTCAACAATATTATTCGAAACATGACCACCTTCTATCACACTATTAGCGAGCTCTTCCAATGTGACCCACCGCCCATCGATGTCAATAACCCTAATACTGGAAAGCAAACAAAGAAAAAATAATATATAAGCCAATGTTTTGACAGTGAGGGGTCAAAATACTAGAGAAAAGGAAAACAGTAAATGTCATTACTGTTTTATCCTGGAGTCAACTGAATCAGTGGTGTGCTTGATAACTTCTGCGTAAATAACCTCTTCGAGTGCAGATGCTATGAGGCCACAATATGGAGGCAGAAGGAACTGCAATGGGCGGCTTACCCTAACTTTCGGAATGTACGATTTAGGAGTCACACTGGCTGAATGATTACCATAGGGAGGTTGAATAACTGGTGTAACAAATTCAGGGCTGGTGGGGTGGTCTAGAAGAAAAGTGAAGGGAGTTATCAGAGTTGGGAATGATGAAAAGAAATATTATGGGGAAACAAAAAGAAAAGAAGTTATCAGAGTTTAGAACAGTAAATTATCAACATGAACATAATGATGTTATCAAGGTTGGCAGTAGGAAAAAGTTTGTTAAAAAATCTTCCTATCAGTACCTTTTACAGAAGCGCAATTTGCTTTTGCTCTAACAGTGGCACGTTCGACTTCTTCAACCCACATAATTACATCATAGTCTTCAACATCCGCATCATAAACTCAAAAGCGACGCTCTTCAAAAAGTTGCGATCAGGTCAGTTTGCGAACCGAAAAAAGGAATGTCAAATATGTGGAAAAACAGCTAAAGAAAAAAGTGATAGATAGTACAGAATGATGATATAATTACTGTAGAGAGAAAAATGGAAGAAAATGAGGGGGGTCAAGATAGTTAAAGGGGCAGCATGAATGTATTGGAATGGTCTGTGTGTGTGTGCAGGGAAAGGAGGGGGTGTATTTACAGCAACAATAAAGAAAAAAAGGGTTGAAGTTATCAGCATGGTGATAGCAGAAGTTATCAGGGTATGATCACAAATGTTACCATTTAAGTAACTAGTTAGCGGAAAAAAATGAAAACATGTAGGTATCTAGTTAGAACAAAAAATACCAGCACAACATTCGCAAAAAGTTATCATGGTGAAAGTTACCATACGATAAAATGGTAAGCTGGAAAACAAGGTACAATATCTTTCATGTAGAGCGTTGTATTTATCAGTTAAAAGTAGAGCGCTATAATTGTCAGTCAGATGTTAGTAAAAGTTACCAGGAATAAAGAAAAAAAGGTTGAAGTTATCACCATGGTGATAGCAGAAGTTATCAGGGTATGATCACAAATGTTACCATTTAAGTAACTAGTTAGCAAAAAAATGAAAACATGTAGGTACCTAGTTAGAACAAAAAATACGAGCGCAACATTCGCAAAGGTTATCATGGTGAAAGTTACCGTACAATAAAATGGTAAGATAGAAAATAAGGTACAATGTCTTTCATGTAGAGCGCTATAATTATCAGTTAAAAGTAGAGCGCAAATAATTATCAGTTAGATGTTAGTAAAAGTTACCAGGAATAATGAACAATAATAATCACATATAATACACCCACACACCAGACAACATAAAAATAAAAGAGCGCGAATGTGAAACGAAAACACATAGTTCATTACATAGCACACACGCAAAAGCAGAAGTCATTACATGTGAGAGGGGGGGTTGTCCATACATAGGATAAAAAGAGCATAAATATACACACAAGGATCAAACTAAAAGCATAAAAAAAGGTCTTCGAAAAGCAGACATCCATCCCATCACTCTTTTGTGATAAAGCGAAGACACGTATATGCCTTCACTTACCAAGGTCAGCAGGCTCAGAGCATGAAAACGGATTGGAGTCAATAGGATTATCTTCCGCATTCTTTAAATCTCATGGTGCTGCCGCCATATGATCAATTGGGGATGCTGCTGCTCGGTCTTGGGGAGCATTGTTAACCGCTGGGACCACTGGTGGTGCTTGAGTTGTCGAAACAACCGCTGGGGGCGGTGTTGGTACTGCAGCTGGGACTGCGGCCGTCGTATTAATATCTAGTCCGGGCGGTGTGGGGCTAAGAGAGCAAGATGGTGGGGTGAAATCCCAGTAGGCTCTATCAGCAACAACATCTTCTACATCTACATTAATGCTGAATTCTTGGGCGGAGACTTGGTCATCCCCAGGTTGAGCTTCAACAAACACTGCATCTTCAGTTTCAACTGGTTCTGCCACATTGGATTGGGCAGATTCAACTTGAGCTTGAACAACACATGCTATTTTGACAGGAGCTTGGTCATCTTCAGCTACGGCAGCGCTCATTGGAGGAGCAATTCCTTGATCTTGATCAGCAGAAGTTTCAGCTACGGCAGCTCATTGAAGGAGCAATTCCTTGAGGTTGATCAGCAGAAGTTTCAGCTACAACAACGCTCATTGGAGGAGCAATTCCTTTAGGTTGATCAGCAAAAGTTTCAGCTTCAGTGCCAATAACAACATTGGCAATTTCTTCTACCACTTGAGTAATAGTGGTTGCTGCCGCGAGCTCTTCCACAGCTCCAAAACCATCTAGTGAATTCCTCACAGGGGCATTATCTTGCACAACAGCCATTGAAGAAGTGACCACGGGGAGTCTTTAAAATCATCTTTCGCGTCCTTGGAAGCAACACGAGGAGAAGACCTAGTTGCAACTGCAACTTTAGAAGACTTCGTAACCTTCCTCACAGTAATCTTGGTTTTCTTGCTGCACACAAGAAAAATAAACATTACCAGCTTATAATAACATTAGTTACCAGCTTATATTAACATTAGTTATCAGATTATATTTGCATTATACAACAGCTAATATAACATTAGTTACCAGCTTATATTGACAGTAGTTACCAGCTAAAATATAACTTTAGTTACCAGCTTGTATTCAAATTATTTTTTAGCTTATGGCCAACTTGGTTATCCACATAATGCTAAAATATAACATTAATGAAGTTACCCACAAATTTATCATGCTAAAAATAACAGTAATATTATAAGAGCTTTGACTATAAAAACTACCAGTCATTCCCATACAGATTATGATGCCACGCATAAAAGAGTTAAATTACCGGTATATATTCACCTAATTTACCAAGAAAAATAAATAAATAGAGAAAATCATTTAGATATCATATAGTGAGGAAAAATAACATTCATAATCACCTGCGTGACGTGTCAGACGACTCAACATGTGCCGAAGAACGCGCGGGATTACTAGGTACCTCCTCAGACGTGACACCCACACTGGTAAACCGCGTTTGCTGAAGGTCGGCAACACTAATAGATGGAGCATTCGAACCCCTGACAAGTTATTATTTGAAAAGGATATAGTGCACGTGAGAAAAATGTTACCGTAGACAAATAACACATGCTTACCAACATATAATTACTAAAATTATCATGCAAACAAAGTTAAACTACATATTGTTCAAATAAAAAACTGAAGTTATTATCGTGAAAATAACTACTAAAAGTTATCAGCCTTACCATGATATAATTACTATTCATTTTAGACAAAAACACAGGCTTATTAAGGTATAGAAACTATCCAGACATAGTTACTTCTAATTATCAGAAGCTAGGTGCTAGGAAAAGTTATAACACAAAAGAGTAACAACAACTAAGTATGTACAAAAGTGCAATATAAAAAATGAAAATAAAAAGAAATCAACTAGCAGATGATAAGAAACTCACTTGCGAGGATGTTGCTTCTTCCGCGAGGGATTGGCAATTACTGAGTTAGTGCCCTTATCAGGGCCTACAATGCCAAGCTCATTGATGACTATTGCCTTGATACAACGATGTGTATCATCCAACGACGGCTGGTCAGAAACAGTTGTACCAGTGGCCATGGGTGGAGGAGGTAGGCGTAATTTCTTGCGATGCCTGGAATATTGCTTATCCAAGTTACGGACGAGAGAAGAACCGCACCACTTCACAGAAGCATCAACAGCAGCCTCGTTTTGAGTATCCGTCATATCTGTCTGATTATGCAATCCATCACTAGATACATTCCCGGAACGTGCAGTAAGCATAATCTGAGACTCGAGAGGCTGATCGGTTCCTGCAGTAGCAGTTCCATCAATTCCAGCTGACCTTACCGACACATTGGCAGTTGCAAACATGGTTGCACCCACATCTGCATTCGTTGCGCCACTACCTGAAGCATCATGGGCATTCGGTCCAGCACTACCCCCACTACTTGAAGCCTCATGGGCATTTGGTCCACCTGAAGAACCATGGTAATGAACGTGAAAATCTAGATCTTCGTCAGAGTGACCATCACCGCCACCATCACTATCCTCATGATCAGAATCTGAACCTTCAACAGTTTGCTTGCCGGTATCTTTTACTTCACGTGAGCGGGATGCAGGACGGGTGCTTGCAGTCTTCCCGGCAGTCTTCCCGGCAGCAGAAGATAAACCCTTTAGTTGGCTCTCTAACACACGGGACATCCATGAGCTGTCTTCATCATCCAAGGACATGAACTCATTAACAAGACCACCCAGGAGGCCAACCATGCCAGACGAAAAGCGGCCCACAATAGCAGAAGCTTTAGCAAGTTTCTGATAGAAAAATCATGAATGAAAAAACAAATAATCAGGTTGTGAGAGACATTAATTACCATGCAAAAACAACTAAAAATACCACACAAAGATAAGTTCAAAAGAAGTTATTCCAAAGTGAGAATCTAAAAAATAAAAAAAGTTACCATCCTAAAAACATTAAAAGTTACCAGGTCTTTATAACAATATTTACCAAGAAAAGGAAAAGAAAAATATCCAAACGCACAAAAAAGATTAAAATACCTGTTCAGAACAGTTTTGCGGTGCATGAACACACATGAATTTATCTATACCTTGTAAGCCACCAAACAAGCAATAGTCTTGACCATATTGGGGCTTAAGCTGAAAAAATATGATAAAAAACAAATAAAAAATATGATAAAAAAGATGGCAATACATAGAAGGTAAGAAAAATGACGAATGGGAAATTACCGGTAATTTCCCATAAGAAAGCTTGTCCCTCTGGACATCCATCAGGAGAACTTTCGATGCCAACTCATTCGTCCACACTTAATTGCAAAAGGACCATTATGCAAGATGATACCAAGGCCAGTTAAGTCAATAGCATCTATATACAGAAGCTGGAAAAACAGAAAAGGTCATTACAATCTAGTTGTTTGGCGGAATAAGATATACAATCCAAAAATCATGGGAACTAACATTGTAGAATAGGAGGCAGCCCATCGTAGGCTTTCCTTTTGAAAGGGCTTTGTGAAGCTGATCCGCAATAAATTTGCACTAGTTGAGGTTTTTTACATTGCCAATATGTTGCTGTGAAAAAAAACACATGAAACATAGAGGAATGTATGCACACAAGTTAGCAGGGGACATAAGTAGACACTTACAACACTGTTAAAGCATTGAATCACCAACATAAGCACACAATTACCACATTATTGAGAAGTAAGTCAAAATTACCATATTGCAAGGCATAAATAAATTATCAGGTGCATTACTACATAATTACCACACTTTCAGAAAAAGTTATCAGGTGCATCACTATGTAATTACTACACCTTCATAAAAAGTTATCAGGTGCATTACTATATATTTATCACACTTTCAGAAAAAGTTATCAGGTGCATTACTACATAATTACCACACTTCAGATCATAAAAAAAATCGAAGGGACATAAATTACCACACTCCAAAAATCAGGGAAAGTTATCAAAGTGCATATGTGCATAATCATCAGACTAAGAAGCAAAAAAGTTACCAGGTAAAAAAACAGAAAAGAAAAGAGATAAAAAGTGTGAACTAGAAAGATAGCCAGATGTGCTTACCAACACAGGATACCATCTGGTGCTGATCTTGTTGGAAGTCGTCGGCGCCATCACAGTGCTGGCAGAAAGCACAAGCCACAAGCGCTTGAAATTGTCATCATGCCGGTTAGTGCTCAAGATAAGGTTTAATACATCCACAGTTTTAGGAGCATGTCCAAGATCACCAAAAAGATCTCCCGCAAGTCCAAGCTGTGCATCTGTAGGAACCTTGAAATCCACCGCAATATCACCTCGGGGCACACCCATTATACGATGCACAGACTCTTCACTGACCAGTAACCTTCCGCGACCAGGTACAACAACCTCACGGGAATCAGGGTCGTATAGACCAGCAAGCCATTGAGAAAGCCGATTGAACAGATTATCACACTTGATATTACGCAGACTAGTGAAATCCATGTCATCAATCGCAGACATTCTCTCATCTGACATATCCTTACAGGCAGTCACAAGAGCACTAGGAGAAGCCCTGTTCCGATCTGTGGGAGGCTTCTGCTTCTTTAAGGGGTTCACCTCCTCAAAGTCATCATCTAATTTGCGCTTCCTTGGCATTGTGACCTGACACACAAGAATACCAAAGAGAAAAAAGTGAGCATAAAGGATGCAGGCTCTTGAATTAATATTCACACCCATATTCTTATGATACATTGGTAACTTGTGAACATACAACAAGATAATTCATCCACAACAGAGAAGAACGAAAACAAAAATAAGGACATGTGTGCTTCTAATAGATATTGAATACCTGAATTTTTTTGCTTATGATACACCGATAAAATGTATGTATCGGGCAAGATAAATTATGAAAAATAGGGATGGCAACAACTTACACACAAACACATATATTTGGACATCACAGCACTAAGTATTAAAAAATCAGTGACATGATAAATTTTACAGGTGACTCCTGATAAATTATCACACCACTGATGGTAATATTCACAATTAGAGTTCACGTAAGTTAAATGATGGCACATCCATCGGTTAGAAACACAAAATGCATCATGAAAATTAGGGATGGCAACAACTTACACGCAAACACATATATTAAAAAATTAGTGACATGATAAAATTTACAGGTGACTCCTGATAAATTATTCACACCACTGATGGTAATATTCACAATTAAAGTTCAGGTAAGTTAAATGATGGCACATCCATCAGTTAGAAACACAAAATGCATCATGAAAAGAGACACCACTGATAGTGCTAGAACAAACAATCCATCATGACAACCTAAACACAAAATGAGATGAACTGCATATAAAACACACAAACAGTATGGGATTATCACCAGCAACCTAATTATACAGGTGGTAATTCAATTCCTTCACTGCAACCATAAGAGCATGATAAAACGGAGCCCAACATAGATACAGAGTGAGGAGAGTCGTTGTAAAATCCCCGCACCAAACCCTACCGGCAACCAAAATAACGGCAGAAATCATCATAGGACAACGGCGCGAATCATGAACGGAGATATAATGGTTTTGCATCTAGAGAAAACTCTAGAAATCAGAATCGAGCCGTGTAGCAGGGGGGATCAATTCAAAAACTTACGACAACTACCCACAAAATTGAAAATGGCAAATTAAGCACTAAAACGATGTGCATGCGAAACAAAGGCTAACAAATAGCAAATGCACCACGAATTGAACGTGTTGGGCGCATTCCTCGTCTGTTCTAACCTGCGACCAATCCGACGAACATCCCGCCACTAACGGCGTCGAGAAACAGAGCACGAACTAGTGGGGCGGATGCGAGGGGGATTGAGCGATACTCACGGTGGAACAGAAAACTGCCGCCGAGAATCGGCCGGAGAAGGCGTCGCCGCTCGCCGTCGACGGAGAGAGGGCGGGGGCGGAGCGGCCGAGAAACACTGAGCGGAGCAGCGCGCGGTTACCAAATGAATCGAGGGAGGGGGGGAGGAGTTAAGTCCACATCGGGGGGGAGACGGTTCGAGCGAGCGGACGTGCAGCGGTGGCCCACACACCAGCGAGAGAAAAAAAGAAACGGCTCGCTGGAACGAACAACGCGCGTTGGATTCAAATCGACGGCATCCAGGTGGTGTGGCGTTTTTGCAAACTGGCACAGGGTTGCCAAATACATTTTTCGTAAATCAAATACCAGGATTGCCCGAAAGACCTAGAAAAAAAATACAATTTGCTAATCAAGGAATCCTGAAGTACGATCCGGTCCTTGGGGAGTCCACCATCTTCTACAATCCGAACATGTCGATGGCGCACTCAAGTTGTCCCCGCTACAGTCCAAGCCATCACAGAACAGTAGCGTAAGAGTAGTATCCATGCAAGCAACTGATAAGCCACGGATCTCTAGCGAAAAGCATTGAGCATGTTGATCAGCTAGGAGAAGAAGACTACGTTGGGTTTATTACACCTAGACTTCCGCCTGAGTCCACAGAATACCAAAATTGGTGCCGTTAATGCCCAAGCACCACCTGCTCAACAAAGGTGTGAACCAATTGTAGATGGAAAGTCAGCCATAACCAACAAATCCCGTCGCTAGATTTGAAGATGCACGCACCGCCAAACCGGAGAAAAATATAGAGGAGACCTTATTCGCGCAAAGGACACCACCACATGAAGGGCCGAAGCGATGGACAAGAAATACCTACATATCCATCCAATATTCTCACAAGATCCGGTGTCTTACGTGCCGCTGGAGCTATAGAAGAAGCCATATGAGCCACAATTAAGCACCGCCGCCTCCACCACCGGTAAGGCCGAAGTGCTAGACGATGAAGGTGTATCTAAAACCTCGAGACGGGGAAAAACTATATGGCTCCCGTCCGTAGGTCGGGGTCTCAAGTCACTCACCCACCAATGGAGGGGGCATACGAGGAGGAGGGTAGCGATCTACGAACGCAGTAAGGGTGGCGGCACGGAAACCCTAAATTGCCATAGAAGGTATGGCAGTTGTGTTGGGGAAATACCCTTTGGTACCTGGGTGTATATACACCTCATATGGAGAAAATTTTAATTAAAAAAAGTCAAAACAGTATGAACGTTTTTTTTACAATAAACTTATTATAGGTCACTATTCACACTATTTTGACAGAAATTTTTGTCTTTTTGAAAAGAAGTCAATGAGATTTTTTACTTCCATGGCATTTTTTACTAGTACAACGAAAAGTGAAGTTTATTTTAAAAATATTTTCATAATTTGTTGACTTTTTATTTAATTACTATTTTTTTTCTATACAGGATGTATATACGTCCATAGACCAAAAGTTCCCATCCAGCTGTGTTGCTCCTTCTTTAACTTCTGGACGTGGAACCATTTGTTGCAGTGGAAGACGGTTAATTTCTATGTATTTTCTTGATTATGCAACTGCATCGTGCTCATAAATGTCGGCAAACAAATGATAATTTTGTGTGCCATGAACAAAACATATCAGAGCACATCTGCATGAGTTATTATTAAGAGGTGTTTTGTTCATTCTTATCTTACATAATGTGAATATTACTGTTATAAGACCGTGGGGTGATGTTTACATTTGTTAGTTGAAGTGGTGAAATATCACTTCCTAATTTGCACAGGCGAGCCCCCGTAAAAATGATTTTGCACATGCGAAAGTTTGCTTTAAGGGCATGTCCAACGCTGGACTCTTAAGGAGACGTTTATGAAGGAAATTTAATAAATACCATAAAATAGAAAATGTCTAAGCGCCCTAGCTCCCAATGCATGGCGCTAACTCCATAGCCTAATTACGCTATCAGGGGCGCTTGGTGTAGCCGAGAAAAGGGCCAAGCATCGGATGCCAGCCTTTGCATCGATGCCGCACTTGACACTGGGATTTGACGGCCCAACCGCTAATCAGCCGGGAACTCGATGGGATAATGATCCTGGCGCCTGTATAAGCGTCCAGCGTTGGACATGCCCTAAGAGGCGCACTCTGTCTGCTTGCAAAAAACTCCAATCGACACCTTTCTTGTCTTATATCAACTTCCACAGTTTACCTTGCATGTGCCTTTATTGGTGAATCTTTGAAGCAAACCATGCCCCCCAGGTCAATTCTATGGAGCATGACGCACCTTTCCCCACATTTTTCCACAGGATTTGGGTTCGAGATACTGCTGTCGGAGCATAAACATGGGGAACAGGGCCGCAACGTTCCTAACAGCTGCCTGGTTGTTGAAGTGGAACAGACTCTGGCCCTTATTTTCTTCTCCATATCTTCTCTGCTTTTCTAAAGACCTTCATTTTATTCTACTCAATCATCTACTCCCTCTGTACCGAAATATATGTCGTTGAAGCTTTTTCAACGACATATATTTCGGTACAGAGAGGAAAACCCTCATTTCATTCCGCAAATGGTATTAGAGTGGCATGCTTGTGCCATCTTAATGTGAACGTGGTCATCTAGTTGTTGGGCGAATAAGCCGCGGCGATGCACCGGACGCGACCAGCGCGTGTATGGGCGCAAGCTGGCCGGGTCGGGCGCGCCGGGTCCGCAGCGAGTAGTGTGTGCGTGCGTGTAGGTCCAGCACGGGCGTGTCCGTGCGGACGTGCGCCGTGTGTGTGTGTGTGTGTGTGTGTGTGTGTGTGTGTGTGTGTGTGTGTGTGTGTGTGTGTGTGACCGCAAGCCGTTGGCGAGCTGCGCGGGATGATCGCGTGCGATCAGCTGGAGGCCCGTCGTGACCCGTGCGCGTCGGAGCGCGTCGTGGCCACGAGCGAGGCGAGCGGATCGCGGGCGCGAGGGGGGAAGGAGCGTGGGTGCGTTCCTTGTCGCTGGCTCCGGGTATAAAGCCGCGGCGGCTGATTGTTGTAACGGTGCGGGGTTGTGTTGAGTTTGAGCTCAGGAAGAGGCGTTCGTGCGCCGGAAAAACCACCTCGTCGTGTCCCTGATCTTCCTCCTTCCCTTTCTTCTTCGTTGGTTCGAGCCACGGCAACAGAGAGAGAGAGAGGAGGGCAGCAGCGAGGGACTGGCGGTTCCAACAATTGGCATCAGAGCCACGTGAAGCTCAGGGCGCGCCGGCGAGGGTGCTCGTCCCGTACGCCAGCGGCTCAGGTGGCTCGGTGTCACAGCCGGTGCCCGTGCTCACAGGGGAGAACTACACCACCTGGGCCATCAAGGTGGAGGCAGACCTGGACGCCGCCGGGCTGTGGGAGGCGGTGGTGCCGCCGGAGGACGCGGCTTCGGCGGTGATCGCCAAGAAAGACAAGGCGGCGCGAGCCTACCTACTCCGGGCGCTCGCCGACGATCTGCTGCTGCAGGTGGCCGCGAAGAAGACCGTGGCGGAGATTTGGAGCAGCCTGAAGGCCCGGTTCGTCGGGGCCGATCGCGTGCGTGCGGCGCGGCTGGGCACATTGCGCGGGGAGTTCGAGCTCCTGCGCATGGCGAGCGACGAGTCGCTGGACGCTTTCGCCGGGAAGATCATCGGCATGGCGGCGCGCTACGCCGGGCTGGGAGCGACCCTCGACGACGCGGCGATGGTGAAGAAGCTCCTGGACTGCGTCCCGGATCGCCTGTACGCGGCGGTCGCCGGAATAGAGCAGTTATGCGACTTGTCGACGCTGCTGTTCGAGGACGCGCTGGGGCGCCTGAAGGCGTTCGACGAGCGGCTGCGTCGGCGCTGGCAGGCGGGCAGCGAGCGAGCAGGCGATGAGCTACTGTGCACGGCGGCTCAATGGCGGGCGCGGGAGCAGCGGCGAGGCGGAGCGCGGGACGACGACGACGACCGGCGGGGACGGTGCTACAAGTGCGGCGAACGCGGGCATTTCAAGCGCGAGTGCCCGTAGCTCAAGAAGGCGCCGGCGGACGAGCGAGCCCTGTTCATGGACGACGTCGAGGACGCCGGGCTGCTCTGAGCCGCGGCTTAGGGCGCGAGTGTTGGGCGAATAAGCCGCGGCGATGCACCGGACGCGAGCAGCGCTTGTATGGGCGCGAGCTGGCCAGGTCGGGCGCGCCGGGTCCGCGGCGAGTAGTGTGTGTGCGTGTAGGTCCAGCACGGGCGTGTCCGTGCAGACGTGCGCAATGTGTGTGTGTGACCGCAGGCCGTTAGCGAGCTGCGCGGGGTGATCGCGTGCGATCAGCTGGAGGCCCGCCGTGACCCGTGCGCGTCGGAGCGCGTCATGGGCACGAGCGAGGCGAGCGGTTCGCGGGCGCGAGGGGGGAGGGAGCGTGGTTGCGTGCCCAGTCGCTGGCTCCGGGTATAAAGCCGCGGCGGCTGATCATTGTAACGGTGCGGGGTTGTGTTGAGTTTGAGCTCAGGAAGAGGCGTTCGTGCGCTGGAAAAACCACCTCGCCGTGTCCCTGATCTTCCTCCTTCCCTTTCTTCTTCGTTGGTTCGAGCCACGGCAACAGAGAGAGAGGAGGGCAGCAGCGAGGGACTGGCGGTTCCAACACTAGTACCATGGTTTTTCAGCTTGGGCCCATGTAAAAGTAGACTGCTGGCTGCAAATTGTGTTTGTCTTGGTAACCAAGGGAAGCCTACCAGGATAAGAGCATTTAAATACGCAGCTACGCAGGTTGATACAGTCGAACAACCCTGAATAATCGATTTTCTTAGACAGAGGAAAAACATCAAAGCGAACCATGCTTCCAGTCCAAGAAATGAAATACCAGGGCACCGAATGTGTAGAGTGTAAACAAAATGTGGCCACCAGATTCTGATGTAACTGAGCCTGTGCAACGTAAGTTTGCGTTTCGTATGTATGCAATGGCTAAAACATGACTGCAGTAGGACTAAGACACTGGGACAGAGCATTAGTCTATGCCCGCACTCAGGGAAAGGTGTGAGCCTGAACAGTACAAAATACTACAGTACTGTTTGAACCTATACCCTTGACTGTTACAACTTACTACAACTCTTTACCATCTGTGCGAAAAGTGGGAAAACAGGCGAATATTCAACATATTTCGCAAAAAAAAGGTGATATTTCAACATACCGACACTGTCCAATTCGACAGACATAATGTGTGCAGACCCACCGTGCTTTTACATGCTTGTGAGTGCTAGTACATTGGGACGATTAGATGTCCATTGCGATGGGACAAAAACGGCAAATTGTTTTCTGCGGCCAGTTAGATGTGACGTTAATATCGAATCGTACCTGGCTTCAACCTGAAGGATCTGACTCGGGTCTCCCCTATGCCTCGTGCAGTTCAGCGCCATGGAGTGGTTGGGACTTGGGAGCAACGAACTCCCTCGACTAAACGGAAAAGAAAAGGAAAACAGAGCAAAGCCGTACGTCAAGGGCGAAATTCCCTGCACCGATCAAATCCATTTCCAAGTTTTGCCGGTGCCGTGTTGCTGTCTCGATATCCCTCCTTGCGGCCGCCTGGCATTTTTGCAAGTCACCGGTGTGCTTGTCGTTGAGAAAACGAAAACGGAGACAACTACCTTCGACCAATCCCAAACATGAGCTTTTCAAAAAAAAAAGCCCAAGCATGAGTACGGTATGGATGGATCTCTATCATTACGGTAGTGGAAGCTGCAGTAGCGAAGCTGAACCTCACTTGTAGCTGTAGACTACACTTCCACTCGGAAGTTTAAAACTGCCTCTCCTTCTCTCTGTCGCTGCCGCGCGGGCCACCTCACCTCACGGGCCATCGACTGCCCGGCGGGCGGCGGCGTCGGCTCGTCGTCGTCGTTCGTCCATAGGATCTGGATCCTGGAAACTGTCGGCGTCACCGTGATCTCCCATCCTCCATTTCTTTCAGTTTCAGGACCACGGGGTGTTGTTCTGAATGAAGCCCTGACACTAGTCACACGCACGGCCACACACCTCGCATTGCAATACGCATAGCCGCTAGGAGGCAGGCATGCGAGGCGAAGAAAGCCACATCATGCTGCCGGATCTCCCACACACACCCACATTAACTGCATCTTCAAGGGCACGCACTGCTTCATGTCGCCCGTATTAACTCTCCTTTGGCAAAACAAAACAAAACAGCGGCACAGTGCCGACAGTCAACCACACTTTACAAACGTTAGTGTAACTCCTACTAGTACTCCTACTAATCAGATGGCCCATAACAGTCAACCACACTTTGCAAGCGTTAGTGTAACTCCTAACATTAATCAGCTGGCCCAGCTAACACTGAAGCAAACAAGCTACGAACAGTGGAGGCACTGTGGGATCGAGTCACTGCACTGTGGTTTCTGATTGCAGCCTGGACAGGAGGCATTTCAAACCTTGAAGCCACAGGTTGATTGGTGATCACACCGTCAGATGCCTCGCATGGAAGCAAAGCAAGAAATCACTGGCATGCAGTGCATACAGCGACGCTTCCCTCTGTGAGGAGCCGACCGCACAGGGTCAGCAGCCGCATTCAGCTTACAGTGGCCGCCATTATTGACCTTGGATTCTTTGCAGTAAAAATTAATCGTAGCTCAACAATCGACATCGCAATGGCATCATGAAGAACAACATCAGAACTTCAGCAACATCAGCACTTGAGCAGAGCAGATACAGAAGTGCGCAACAAGCAAGCAGAGTCGCATCAGTGCCAAGAAACAAATAAGGATTTCTCATTCCAGCCGATACAAAAACCATATGCTCATCAGCTCCCCGCTCATATCAGTTCCTCTGCCCACCTACCTAGCTACATACTACCACTCCCTAGAACACACCTAATCCGCTACCGCTACTAGTACAACAGAGGAGAAACTGGCTAAGTATCTACACTTCCCAAAATCGACCCAAAACAGAGCCCTCCGCGGCCGGCCGCCGCGTGCCGCCGCCGAAGCGGGCAGAATCACGCGCAAGACGCCTGCCGGCGCGGGGCGAGCGCGAAGAGGGCCTCGAGGTCCGGTGGCTGGAAGTAGCCGTTCTTGGGCGGGCGCCGGGGCGTGCCGAAGTCCGCTGCCGCCTTCCTCGGCGCCGCGGGGCAGGGCAGCGTCGCCGGGATGCGGCACTCCTCCCGCTTCGGCGTCTCCCACCCGCAGTTGCCGCCGTAGTAGCCCGCCGCCGCCGCCGCCGCCGCCTCAGCGCCGCTCTCCATGGCCATTGGATGCTTTATTTCGGGGGGGAGAAATTTTGGCCTTCCTTGTTTTGAAAGGGGAATTTGGGAGGGAAGCGTCGTGGGCAGGGGCGGCTTATAATGGACGCGCCCGCGGCGAGAGGATCCCCGCCTTCCAACGGACGGCGCCGTGCGGGGGAAGGCGGGGCGGGATCGGTGACGTGGCCGCCTCCCGTCCCTCCGATCCGCCGGCGCGGAATTAAGCGGGAAACTGCGCGCCAAGTGGGCGGGAAACCGCGAGCCACTGTTCGATTTAAAACTCTTCCTCCCAAGGACCTGACTTTTTCAGTCTCAGATAAAAGTCCCTGGCGGGCCACGAGACACTGTGGGAAGTGTAAATAGCGATCTGTGGAGAGATGCTGGGGGAAGTTTGTGGGGATATGCCGCATTGGATTCCACTGCGCTACGGCGGGCTGTAGGGCGCCAGGTGTACGGGGAAGTGATGGGTTAGCGGGCGCCGGCGCGGTGGGCCCGCGCGTACCCACGACCCCGTCACGCGACCTGGTCGGGGTCCTCGGTGCGCCGCGCGCCGCGGCACACCTTATCTGGGGCTGTGCGGTGGGTCCGCGGTGTGGTCCATGAAAGACCGGGCGCGGGGGGCTTCGCGATTTCCGACTGTTGGAATGATCCCTTCCGCCTCGGATTCCCGGGCCGCGTGGGCCCCGCGCCGGAAGGAGCTTGGACGGTCTCGTGTGAAACGGCAGCTCTGCGCGTTGACCCCATGCGTGACGGTTCCCCGCTTGGTGGGCCCGGCGCTGTCCACGGCCTTCTCTACAACAACCCAGTGTTACTTTGTGTTGATATGCCTCCACGAGCAGCCCAGTACTTAGTATACGGCCCGGCTAATGTAGTGCTCCTTTTTCTCAGAAAAGATGTCTATAGTTTCTCAGAAAAGATGTCTATTGTTGCATTGGGTTGGGCTGTGGGGTGGACGGAAGGTGGCTGCCGCCGCCGAGCGAGGGCAGTGCCGCGCGTAGCATCGAGCTAGGTGAAGTGGTGACTCTGAGAAAATGGGGGCAAACGAGACAAAAGCTCACCCTAGGGTCTCACGCAAGATCAGAGAGGACGACAACAATGCCAAGGATGGCTGCGGTGGCTACCGAAGCACGACGGCATGGAGGAAGGAGCTTGGGTCCATCGGCTTGTTGGGGAGGCGCCATGAGCGTCGGAAACACCGGAGGGAAATTAGGCAAGGCAGCAGAAGCTTTGAGACTCGTCGGAGCTAGGGGATCGGGCATGACGACAGCAGGCCCAAGACGAAAAAGATGACGTCCAGGTTGTAACTTGGGGCGAGGGAGGCATGGCAAAACTTCTTGACGTGGCGTGGCTCGAGTCGGCTCATGGTCGTGTGGGTGGGGATGGGCGACAGCGGTGACTGCAACATAGGCGTGTGCGAGAACCGTGATTACCGTCGCGAGCAAGGGAGATGAGGGAGTATGGGAAGGGAAAGTGGGGCTAGGGCACCCTGGGGCGAGTTATATTGCTCGAGGTGACGGTGTAGAACCTCGATGGTGAGCATTTGGGAACATTCTTTCATGCATTTTTTCTTCTTCTCCTTTTTCCGGTTTGTTTGGGTTGGGTTTATCTGGATTATGTTTCACTTGTTTTGCTTGATTTTTATTATTTTTATTCGTTCACAATATTTTCCCAAATTTATGAACTTTCCAAATTTGCAAAAATAAAATAAAAAAAAATCCTGAATTCAGGAACACTTCAAATCCAAGAACTTCTACAAATTCGTAAACTATTTTCCAATTTTTTTTATTTTTCCCAGATTCCCGGAAGTATTTCAAACAAATTTGAACTTTTTTCTCAAATTCACAAAAAAATCATACTTGGTGAAGTTTTCTAAAATTCAAGATTTTTTAAACTTATGATTTTCCCCAGATTCATGATTTTCTTAGAGAGCGCGTTGCCGACGCATACTTGAGCAAGCGAACAGCCTGCGAAAGGCGGTTGCGGCTATGTCTTGTCTTTAGCGAGACAAAACCACCCGTTCGCCTGAAGCTGCGGAATAATGGGCCAGGCCAGCGGCGCTGTTAGCTCTTCATTTTTCGCTCTTTCGTCTGTTCACTCGTTTTCAGTCTTTTCTTCTTGTTTTCCTTTTTTATGTTTTATATTTTCAAAAGAACTAAAATACACATATATAAAACATTACTTAAGTTCTATGTGCGGTGTTATAAAAAATGTTGGTGCAACTATAAAAAAGTGTTTATACTTCCAAATATTATAAATAAAAATATTAGAAAAAATATGCTGCGAAAAAATTCGAAAAAAATATTAAGTAGACACTTTAAAAATAGTAAATGCGTGTAGAGAAAATTTGTTTGTATTAAAAAATTGTTGACCATGTATGAACAGAATTGAAATATTATATTTGAAAAATATTAATTAGGAATTTAAAAATGTTAAATGTGTATAAAAAATGTTGACCATGTATTCGAAAAAAATAATATTTTATTGAAAAAATTTAATCAATCATTTGAAGAATGTAAATGTGTATAGAAAAAATGTTAATCATGTATTAAAATAATGTTAATCTTTTATTTGAAATATATTTATGAAACATTAAAAAAATGTGTATGAGTTTTTGAGCGTGTATTAAAAACGTTATTCTTGTATTCGGAAAATGTTGAATGTGTATTCAAAAAATGTATTCGATAAATATACCAAAAATGTACATTGTGTATGGAAAAAAGTAGACACAAAAATATAAGTTTTTAAAAAGCATTAATCATGCATTGCAAAAAATGATTAGCATGGATATAAAATTTGTTTTTGATGTATACAAAAAATGTTGAATGTGTACTAAAAAAAGTTAACATGTGTTGAGCAAAAAGGGAAACAATGAAATCGACACAAAAAAGAAAGAAACAAAAAAGAAAAGGCGAATAAAACAAAGAAAACCAAACTATAATGAAGAATGAAAGAAAACCAGTGTAGAATAAAAGAAAACTAAATTTATAACGAAGAAAAAGAAAAACCAAAGAAAACCGGTGAAGAAAAAAAATCAAATATCGAAATGAAGGAAAATAAAGAAAAAATATTGTCAAACCGATAAAAAAATGTAGAAACCCGGTGAAGAACAATAAAACTGAAGAAACAACAAAGAAAATATAGAAAAGAAAACCATTGAAGAAATATAGAAAACCAAAAGAAAAAGAAAAAAACAAAACAAACTGAACGGAGCGTAGCGAGCGAACTAACGAGTCGGCCCTATACTGTAGCGATTAGGGAAAATCCTTCAGGGAACCCGGCACACATGTCGCTATAAGTGAGACATATCCCTAGCGGCGAGAAACAATCGAGCGAGCAAGTTTTTTAAGGGGTATCGAGCGAGCAAGTGAATACCAGTCGAGCCAGCTACCTGGGTCGCGGCCCGCTCGGGTGCCGTGAGCGCCATCCACTTCTTCAAGCACTGGGGGCGAGGTATAGGAGGCCTCCGCGTTGACTCCCATGTGTGTCGACGATTCGCGCCTCGATGAGCCCGACGCTGTCCACCGGCCTTCTCTACCATGGCCCAGTGTTTTTTTTGAAAGATCCAACTTGTCTGGCTTCAATAGATTTAGCAGGGATAGAGTGACAAAACAATACAGGACATGGATCCAGAAGATCCAAAAACAGGCCAAAGTGGTCCGAAAATGAAAAAGAGAAAGACAGAGGGGGGGCCGCCCCCTGCAGCTTGTCGTAACCCTCTATCTCGGGACTGTGTCCCCGAAGGGAGACTCTATGGCTTTGGCGCCTGCCAGGCGCCATTGTTCCATATTCCTCCGTATTGCCACAATGATGTCCGCGGAGTTTGCCCGTTTGCCTCTGAAGACGCAGCCATTTCTCTCGCAGCAAATCTCCCATGTAGTGGCCATGATCATGATTTTTACCCCCTTTCTGCACTCTGTGTTGGCTTGCGAGATCGCTGTTTTAACCGTGGAGGATGTGCTGAGCTGCTCTTCACTCGGGATTGCCAAAGCCGAGCATCCATTCCACTTCGCCACCTCTGTCCAAACAGCCCGTGAGAAGTGGCAGTTCCACAAGAGATGGACAGAGGATTCTAAGTTTCGAGAGCAAAAGTGGCAGAAATATGCATTCGACCATCCTCAGCGTTGTAGGCGATCGTTGCACCAAAGTCTGTCTAAGTGTATTAACCATGAGAAGAGTTTGATCTTGCCAGGAGCCCAGACTTTCCATATATAGCTTCTCATGTCCGTGGATGGGATGTCATTGAGTTGTATCTTGTATGCTGAGGCGGTGGAGTAGCAACCCTTTGAGCTTGGAGTCCATCTGATCGTGTCATGGAGTTGCTCGCTTAGTCTACCTGCCTGTTGTCGGATTATCCTTACTAGGCGGACCACATCGATAACTATGGATTGCCAATCACCATGTTGCAAGTTTGTTATCCATTGCTCGTCCTGGTCTTGCGTCTGGAGTGTTGGAGCAGCATCGAAAAGGAAATGCAGAGGGGCTCACTTCCTATCCAGTTACTCGTCTAGAACGAGGCTGTCGTTCCATCACCAATGGTGACCTTAGTGGCTGCGGCGAAGAGCTCTGTGTCTCTCTTGTCGCAGGGGGTGGGAAAGCCCCTCCAGGGACGATCTGGCTCTGTCCAAGCTAGCCAGAGCCATCTCAATCGCAACGCTCTGCCGAAACAGTTGAGGTCCTGGATTCCGAGACCACCCTTGTCGATCAGAGTGCACACTTTCTTCCATCCGACCTTGCATTTTCCTCCTGACAGTTGTTCTTCTTGAGCCCATAAGAATCTACGGCGACTCTTGTCAATCTCCTTCAGCAGTTTCTTTGGCGGCCGGAGAACCGTAAGGGCAAAGGTGGGTAGTGCAGATAGCACCGCACGTACCAAAACCCTTCGCCCGACCAGGTTCATAAGTTTTCCTTTCGACCCTGCGAGCCGCGCCCTAATTCTGTCGAGGATGAACTGAAGATGAACTAGCCTGATCCTATGCGTTGTGATAGGAAGCCCTAGATAAGTCATGGGAAAATCGACGATCGTGCCGCCAAAGTTTTGGAGAATGTCGGTGAGGTTTAATCTATCGCATCTAATGGAGGCCACAGTGGATTTCTCCTGGTTGAGCCTTAATCCCGTCGCCTCCCCGAAGAGTTTGAGAATCTCTAGTAGTGAATTCACTTCGTCTTTGCTAGGGTTTGCGAAGATAACTGCATCGTCGGCGTATAGACTAATGCGCATACTAATGCCTCTTCCTGGAAGTGGGGCGATGATCTCCTGATCCGTAACCGTGGCCAGGATGCGGTGGAGAGGATCAATTGCTATGATGAAGAGCAAGGGCGAGAGAGGGTCACCCTGCTGTAAGCCCTGACAGTGTAGGATTGGAGGTCCTGCATAACCATTGAGGGGACAACAGGATGTCGCCGGGGACAACATAATGGAAATCTAGTCCCTCGAGCGTCACTAAATCCCATTTCCTGAGGAAGCTCTAGCAGGTATTCCCAAGAAATTGAATCAAAGGCCTTAGCTATATCTAATTTGAAGAGGAGTGCTAGTTTTCTATTCCTATACAGATGTTTGACGCAGCTCTGGACGTATAGGTAGCTATCATGGATACATTTTCCCTTTTGGAAAGCTGATTGGGCTTGGGAGATGATGTTCGATATGACTCCAGCCAGCCTCATCGAAATCACCTTTGCAATCAGCTTAGCCACCGAGTTGATCAGACTAATCAGCCTGTAATGTTTGATCTCAGTTGCTCCATCTTTTTTAGGCAATAATGCGATAAAGGCTTTGTTTATCTCCCCAAAGTTGTCCCCAACAGCATGGTAAAACTTGTGAATGTTGGGGAATGCAGTAATTTCAAAAAAAAAATCCTACGATCATGCAAGATCTATCTAGGTGATGCATTGCAACGAGAGGGAGAGTGTTGTCTACGTACCCTCGTAGACCGAAAGCGGAAGCGTTATGACAACACGGTTGATGTAGTCGTACGTCTTCACGACCCGACCGATCCTAGCACCGAACGTACGACACCTCCACGATCTGCACACGTTCAGCTCGGTGACGTCCCACGAACTCTAGATCCAGCTGAGGCTGAGGGAGAGTTTCGTCAGCACGATGGCGTGATGACAGTGATAATGAAGTTACCGACGCAGGGCTTCGCCTAAGCACTACAATGATATGACCGAGGTGGAAATCTATGGAGGGGGGCACCGCACACGGCTAAGACAACTGTCAACTTGTGTCTCCTAGGGTGCCCCCCTGCCCCCGTATATAAAGGAGCAAGGGGGAGGCCGGCCGGCCCTCATGGGGCGCGCCCCAAGTAGGATTCCTGCTAGGAATCCTATTCCTGGTAGGTTCCCAACAAGGGAAGAGAGGGGGAAGGAAGGAGAGGGAGAGAGGGAGAAGGAAAGGCCCCCCTTCCCTTGTCCTATTCGGACTCCAGGGGGGGCGCGGCCTACCCTGGCTACCCTCCTCTCTCTCCACTAAGGCCCATGGTGGCCCATTAATTCCCCGGGGGGTTTCGGTAACCACTCCGGCACTCTGATTTTATCCGAAATCACCCGAAACACTTCCGGTATCCAAATAACATGGTCCAATATATCAATCTTTATGTCTCGACCATTTCAAGACTCCTCGTCATGTCTGTGATCTCATCCGGGACTCTGAACTACCTTTGGTACATCAAAACACATAAACTCATAATGCTGATGGTCATCGAACGTTAAGCGTGCGGACCCTACGGGTTCGAGAACTATGTAGACATGACCGAGACTCATCTCCGGTCAATAACCAATAGTGGAACCTAGATGCTCATATTGGCTCCCGCATATTCTACGAAGATCTTTATCGGTCAAACCGCATAACAACATACGTTGTTCCCTTTGTCATCGGTATGTTACTTGCCTGAGATTCGATCGTCGGTATATGAATACCTAGTTCAATCTCGTTACCGGCAAGTCTCTTTACTCGTTCCGTAATGCATCATCCGCAACTAACTCATTAGTCACATTGCTTGCAAGGCTTATAGTGATGTGCATTACCGAGAGGGCCCAGAGATACCTCTCTGAAACATGGAGTGACATATCCTAATCTCGATCTATGCCAACCCAACAAACACCATCGGAGACACCTGTAGAGCATCTTTATAATAACCTAGTTACGTTGTGACGTTTGATAGCACACTAAGTGTTCCTCCGGTATTCGGGAGTTGCATAATCTCATAGTCATAGGAACATGTATAAGTCATGAAGAAAGCAATAGCAATAAACTAAACGATCATAGTGCTAAGCTAACGGATGGGTCAAGTCAATCACATCATTCTCCAATGATGTGATCCCGTTCATCAAATGACAACACATGTCTATGGCTAGGAAACTTAACCATCTTTGATTAACGAGCTAGTCAAAGTAGAGGCATACTAGTGACACTCTGTTTGTCTATGTATTCACACATGTATTAAGTTTCCGGTTAATACAATTCTAGCATGAATAATAAACATTTATCATGATATAAGGAAATATAAATAACAACTTTATTATTGCCTCTAGGGCATATTTCCTTCAGTCTCCCACTTGCACTAGAGTCAATAATCTAGATTATATTGTAATGATTCTAACACCCATGGAGTCTTGGTGCTGATCATGTTTTGCTCGTGAGAGAGGCTTAGTCAACTGGTCTGCAACATTTAGATCCGTATGTATCTTGCAAATCTCTATGTCTCCTTCCGACACTTGATGACGGATGGAATTGAAGCGTCTCTTGATGTGCTTGGTTCTCTTGTGAAATCTGGATTCCTTCGCCAAGGCAATTGCTCCAGTATTGTCACAAAAGATTTTCATTGGACCCAATGCACTAGGTATGACACCTAGATCGGATATGAACTCCTTCATCCAGACTCCTTCATTTGCTGCTTCCGAAGCAGCTATGTATTCCGCTTCACACGTGTATCCCCCCACGACGCTCTGCTTAGAACTGCACCAACTGACAGCTCCATCGTTCAATATGAACACGTATCCGGTTTGGGACTTAGAGTCATCCGGATCAGTGTCAAAGCTTGCATCGACGTAACCTTTTACGACGAGCTCTTTGTCACCTCCATAAACGAGAAACATATCCTTAGTCCTTTTAAGGTATTTCAGGATGTTCTTGACCGTTGTCCAGTGATCCATCCCTGGATTACTTTGGTACCTCCCTGCTATACTTATAGCAAGGCACACATCAGGTCTGGTACACAGCATTGCATACATGATAGAACCTATGGCTGAAGCATAGGGAATGACTTTCATTTTCTCTCTATCTTCTACAGTGGTCGGGCATTGAGTCTCACTCAACTTCACACCTTGTAACACAGCCAAGAACCCTTTCTTTGACTGGTCCATTTTGAACTTCTTCAAAATCTTATCAAGGTATGTGCTTTGTGAAAGTCCAATTAAGCGTCTTGATCTATCTCTATATATCTTGATGCCCAATATATAAGCAGCTTCACCGAGGTCTTTCATTGAAAAACTCTTATTCAAGTATCCTTTTATGCTATCCAGAAATTCTATATCATTTGCAATCAACAATATGTCATTCACATATAATATTAGAAATGCTACAGAGCTCCCACCCACTTTCTTGTAAATACATGCTTCTCCAAAAGTCTGTATAAAACCATATGCTTTGATCACACTATCAAAACGTTTATTCCAACTCCGAGAGGCTTGCACCAGTCCATAAATGGATCGCTGGAGCATGCAAACTTTGTTAGCATCCTTTGAATCGAAAAAACCTTCTGGTTGCATCATATACAACTCTTCTTCCAGAAATCCGTTCAGGAATGCAGTTTTGACATCCATTTGCCAAATTTCATAATCATAAAATGCGGCAATTGCTAACATGATTCGAACAGACTTAAGCATCGCTACGGGTGAGAAAGTCTCATCATAGTCAACTCCTTGAACTTGTCGAAAACCTTTCGCAACAAGTCGAGCTTTGTAGACAGTAACATTACCGTCAGCGTCAGTCTTCTTCTTGAAGATCCATTTATTCTCGATGGCTTGCCGATCATCGGGCAAGTCAACCAAAGTTCACACTTTATTCTCATACATGGATCCCATCTCAGATTTCATGGCCTCAGCCATCTTGCGGAATCTGGGCTCATCATCGCTTCCTCATAGTTCGTAGGTTCGTTATGGTCTAGTAACATGACGTCCAGAACAAGATTACCGTACCACTCTGGTGCGGATCTTACTCTGGTTGACCTACGAGGTTCAGTAGTAACTTGATCTGAAGTTTCATGTTCACTATCATTAGCTTCCTCACTAATTGGAGTAGGAATCACTGGAACTGATTTCTGTGATGAACTACTATCCAATTCGGGAGAAGGTACAATTACCTCATCAAGTTCTACTTTCCTCCCACTCACTTCTTTCGAGAGAAACTCCTTCTCTAGAAAGGATCCATTCTTGGCAACGAATATCTTGCCTTCGGATCTGTGATAGAAGGTGTACCCAACAGTCTCCTTTGGGTATCCTATGAAGACACATTTCTCTGATTTGGGTTCGAGCTTATCAGGTTGAAGCTTTTTCACATAAGCATCGCAACCCCAAATTTTCAGAAACGACAACTAGGGTTTCTTGCCAAACCACAATTCATAAGGTGTCGTCTCAACGGATTTAGATGGTGCCCTATTTAACGTGAATGCATCCGCCTCTAAAGCATAACCCCAAAATGATAGCGGTAAATCAGTAAGAGACATCATAGATCGCACCATATCTAATAAAGAGCGGTTACGACGTTCGGACACACCATTACGCTATGGTGTTCCAGGTGGCGTGAGTTGCGAAACTATTCCACATTGTTTCAAATGAAGACCAAACTCGTAACTCAAATATTCTCCTCCACGATCAGATCGTAGAAACTTTATTTTCTTGTTACGATGATTTTCCACTTCACTCTGAAATTCTTTGAACTTTTCAAATGTTTCAGACTTTTGTTTCATCAAGTAGATATACCCATATCTGCTCAAATCATCTGTGAAGGTCAGAAAATAACGATACCCGCCGCGAACATCAACACTCATCGGACCACATACATCAGTATGTATTATTTCCAACAAGTCTGTTGCTCACTCCATTGTTCCGGAGAACGGAGTCTTAGTCATCTTGCCCATGAGGCATGGTTTTCAAGTATCAAGTGATTCATAATCAAGTGATTCCAAAAGCCCATCAGCATGGAGTTTCTTCATTCGCTTTACACTAATATGACCTAAACGGCAGTGCCACAAATAAGTTGCACTATCATTATTAAACTTATATCTTTTGGCTTCAATACTATGAATATGTGTATCACTACTATCAAGATTCAATAAAAATAGACCACTCATCTGGGGTGCATGATCATAAAAGATATTACTCATATAAATAGAACAACCATTATTCTCTGATTTAAATGAATAACCATCTCGCATCAAACAAGATCCAGATATAATGTTCATGCTTAACGCTGGCACCAAATAACAATTATTCAGGTCTAAAACTGATCCCGAAGGTAGATGTAGAGGTAGCGTGCCGACTGCGATCACATCGACTTTGGAACCATTACCCATGCGCATCGTCACCTCATCCTTAGCCAATCTTCGCTTAATCTGTAGCCCCTGTTTCGAGTTGCAAATATGAGAAACAGAACCAGTATCAAATACCCAGGCGCTACTGGGAGCATTAGTTAAGTACACATCAATAACGTGTATATCAAATATACCTTTCACTTTGCCATCCTTCTTATCCGCCAAATACTTGGGGCAGTTTCGCTTCCAGTGACCAGTCCCTTTGCAGTAGAAGCACTCAGTCTCAGGCTTAGGTCCAGACTTGGGCTTCTTCACTTGAGCAACAACTTGCTTGCTATTCTTCTTGAAGTTCCCCTTCTTCTTGAAACTGGTGGTCTTGTTGACCATCAACACTTGATGCTCCTTCTTGATTTTTACCTCCGCAGCTTTTAGCATCGCGAAGAGCTCGGGAATTGTCTTATCCATCCCTTGCATATTATAGTTCATCACGAAGCTTTTGTAGCTTGGTGGCAGTGATTGAAGAACTCTGTCAATGACACTATCATCAGGAAGATTAACTCCCAGTTGAGTCAAGTGGTTGTGGTACCCAGACATTCTGAGTATATGTTCACTGACAGAACTATTCTCCTCCATCTTACAGCTATAGAACTTATTGGAGACTTCATATCTCTCAATCCGGGCATTTGCTTGAAATATTAACTTCAACTCCTGGAACATCTCATATGCTCCATGACGTTCAAAACATCGTTGAAGTCCTGGTTCTAAGCCGTAAAGCATGGCACACTAAACTATCGAGTAGTCATCAACACGCGTCTGCCAGGCATTCACAATGTATCCAGTTGATGGCGCGGGTGGTACTCCTAGCGGTGCTTCCAGGACGTAATTCTTCTGTGCAACAATGAGGATAATCCTCAAGTTACGGACCTAGTCCGTGTAGTTGCTACCATCATCTTTCAACTTAGCTTTCTCTAGGAACGCATTAAAATTCAACGGAACAGTAGCACAGACCATTTATCTACAACAACATAGACATGCAAAATACTATCAGGTACTAAGTTCATGATAAATTAAAGTTCAATTAATCGTACTACTTAAGAACTCCCGCTTAGATAGACATCCCTCTAATCATCTAAGTGATCATGTGATCCAAATCAACTAAACCATGTCCGATCATCACATGAGATGGAGTAGTTTTCAATGGTGAACATCACTATGTTGATCATATCTACTATATGATTCACGCTCGACCTTTCGGTCTCAGTGTTCCGAGGCCATCTCTGCATATGCTAGGCTCATCAAGTTTAATCCGAGTATTCTGCGTGTGCAAACCTGGCTTGCACCCATTGTATGTGAACGTAGAGCTTATCACACCCGATCATCACGTGGTGTCTCGGCACGACGAACTGTCGCAACGGTGCATACTCAGTGAGAACACTTGTACCTTGAAATTTAGTGAGGGATCATCTTATAATGCTACCGTCGAACTAAGCAAAATAAGATGCATAAAGGATAAACATCACATGCAATCAATATAAGTGATATGATATGGTCATCATCATCTTGTGCTTTTGATCTCCATCTCCAAAGCACCGTCATGATCACCATCGTCATCGGCTTGACACCTTGATCTCCATTGAAGCATCATTGTCGTCTCGCCAACTATTGCTTCTACAACTATTGCTACCGCTTAGTGATAAAGTAAAGCAATTACATGGCGATTGCATTTCATACAATAAAGCGACAACCATATGGCTCCTGCCAGTTACCGATAACTCTGTTACAAAACATGATCATCTCATACAATAAAATATAGCATCATGTCTTGACCATATCACATCACAACATGCCCTGCAAAAACAAGTTAGACATCCTCTACTTTGTTGTTGCAAGTTTTACGTGGCTGCTACGGGCTTAGCAAGAACCGTTCTTACCTACGCATCAAAATGCACAATGATTTTTCGTCAAGCGTGTTGTTTTAACCTTCAACAAGGACCGGGCAAGTCACACTCGATTCAACTAAAGCTGGAGAAACAGACACCCACTAGTCACGGCGGTAGAACCAGTCTCGCGTAAGCGTACGCGTAATGTCCGTCTGGGCCGCTTCATCCAACAATACCGCCGAATCAATGTATGACATGCTGGTAAGCAGTATGACTATTATCGCCCACAACTCTTTGTGTTCTACTCGTGCATAGAACATCTACGCATAGACCTGGCTCGGATGCCACTATTGGGGGACGCAGTAATTTCAAAAAAAAATCCTACGATCACGCAAGATCTATCTAGGTGATGTATTGCAACGAGAGGGGAGAGTGTTGTCTACGTACCCTTGTAGACCGAAAGCGGAAGCATTATGACAACGCGGTTGATGTAGTCGTATGTCTTCACGATCCGACCGATCCTAGCAGCGAACGTACGGCACCTCCGCGATCTGCACATGTTCAGCTTGGTGACATCCCACGAACTCTAGATCCAGCTGAGGTCGAGGGAGAGTTTCGTCAGCACGACGGTGTGATGATGGTGATGATGAAGTTACCGACGCAGGGCTTCGCCTAAGCACTACAACGATATGACAGAGGTGGAAATCTGTGGAGGGGGGTGAGGGAGTCCTGGACTAAGGGGTCCTCGGGCGTCAGGCCTGTTAGCCATGGGCCGGACTAATGGGCTGTGAAGATACGGAGACCGAAGACTGCACCCGTGTTCGGATGGGACTCTCCTTGGCGTGGAAGGCGAGCTTGGAGGCCAAATATGTAGATTCCCTTCTTTGTAATCGACCTTGTGTAACCCTAGATCCTCCCCGTATCTATATAAACCGGAGGACTTAGTCCGGAGGGGGGAGACTCATGACCATAGTCATACAGGCTAGGGTTTTAGGGTTTAGCCATCTCGATCTCGTGGTAGATCAACTCTTGTAATGCTCATATTCATCAAGATCAATCAAGCAGGAAGTAGGATATTACCTCCATAGAGAGGGCCTGAACCTGGCTAAACATTGTTTCCCCTGTCTCCTGTTACCATCGACCTTAGACGCACAGTTCAGGGCCCCCTACCCGAGATCTGCCGGTTTTGACACCGACATTGGTGCTTTAATTGAGAGTTGCACTGTGCCGTTGACGACAGGATCGATGACTCACCTCATCCTTAAAGATAATATCACCGCCGGAGGAGAACTGGCCCCTGGCCAAACCCTCCGGCTGGGCGGCTTTACCATGACCGCCCGTTCAGCCGTTAAGCCGACGATGACCTCTCGGGCCATCGAAAACCCCCTTCGTATCGACTCCAAACACTCCAAGCAGATGGATCCGGTGGATTTTTCGTCTTTAAATGAGCTCCTTGATCGCATCGCCGCCCTAGGAATTGCCACAGATTACGATCGGATCGGGCTCAAACCCGACCAAAGAGAAATCAAATCTCCACAGGGCACCCACCAGATAGCGGTAGTCGAGGAGCAAGACGGCGACTCTTCCCCTATACTGAAGACGGACTATGTCCGGATCGCCGACCCTACAGAGCCGGATACCCACCAGCAAAAGGAGGTGACTGTCGGTGTCAAAACCGGCGGATCTCGGGTAAGGGGTCACGAACTGTGCGTCTAAGGCGGATGGTAACAGGAGGCCGGGGACACGATGTTTACTCAAGTTCGGGCCCTCTCGATGGAGGTAATACCCTACTTCCTGCTTGATTGATCTTGATGATATTCGTATTACAAGAGTTGATCTACCACGAGATCGTAGAGGCTAAACCCTAGAAGCTAGCCTATGGTATGATAGTTGTTGTCCTACGGACTAAACCCTCCGGTTTATATAGACACCGGAGGGGGCTAGGGTTACACAGAGTCGGTTACAAGGGAGGAGATCTACATATCCGTATTGCCAAGCTTGCCTTCCATGCCAAGGAGAGTCCCATCCGGACACGAGTTGAAGTCTTCAATCTTGTATCTTCATAGTCCAACAGTCCGGCCAAAGGATATAGTCTGGCTGTCCGAGGACCCCCTAATCCAGGACTCCCTCAGTAGCCCCTGAACCAGGCTTCAATGACGATGAGTCCGGCGCGCAGATTGTCTTCGACATTGCAAGGCGGGTTCCTCCTCCGAATACCCCATAGAAGATTTTGAACACAAGGATAGTGTCCGGCTCTGCAAAACAAATTCCACATACCACCGTAGAGAGAATAATATTTCCGCCAATCTAATCTGCTGACACATTTTGCAGTATGACATCACACCACGGCCCGGTCATTATTCGAACCGTTTTTGACAACCAGCCACTGCACATATCGCGAGGCAGTTTCCTTGGCACATCTTTTCAAAGCAGAGATCGTGTCCCCTTATCATGGGATTCTCATCAATACGGGTGTGGGTAACCCAACCGCGCCATCAATTACGGCGCTTGGGGAATAAGCGAGTTTACCAGGTAGGTGGGGAGGCGCATAGCTCCTTCCGCCCTTATAAAGGGATAAGGATTCACCCTTTTCACCCATGCCTTATTCCTCCTTGCTCATCCATTCTTGCGCACTCGAGCTCCAGTGCCCAAGTTCGTGTTTTTCTCCTCAATCCACTCCAAGCATGTACAGAGTGGGAGGCAAGTGGATGGTCTCCTCTGTTACGGAGGAGAACATCACAAAGCTGCGGGAAGCCGGATATCTGGTCGCGGATATCGCGCACCGGCTGCCAGATGCGGGGCAGATCATCCCTACTCCAAAACCCCATGAGAGGGTGGTTTTCCTTACCCACTTCGTCCGCGGACTGGGATTTCCCCTTCACCCGTTTGTTCGCGGGCTCATGTTCTACTACGGGCTGGACTTTCACGATCTGGCCCCCAATTTCATCCTCAACATCTCGGCGTTTATCGTCGTGCGCGAGGCCTTCCTCCGCATCAAGCCCCACTTCGGCCTGTGGCTGAAGACCTTCAATGTTAAACCGAAGGTGGTGGTCGGCCAGCAAGCGGAGTGCGCATGGTGGGCAAAATGCCCAACGTCACCTGGCTCGAAGGCTCCTATGTGGAGACCATAAAGGGGTGGCAATCGGGGTGGTTCTACATCATCGAGCCGCGCGACACCAACTGGGTGGCGGCCCCCGAATTTCGATCCGGAATCCCCATGCGGCTCACCTCCTGGAAAGAGAAGGGCCTGTCCTGGGGTTCCCCGGTAGAGCTGACCAGACTCCAGACATGCATCAAAAACATGATGAGCAAGAAAATGAAGCTCGTCAACGTGGTCCAAGTCATGCTCTTCCGCCGGATCCTCCCGTGTCAAAGACGGGCATTCAATTTGTGGGAGTTCGACCCGGCCGAGCACCAGACGCTGCGAGAGCTCTTCGACACGACGCACAAGGACGTCTGGAAGGTGCCGTTCAAGGGCGCCGAGTTACCTCCTCCCCTCACCGAGGACCGTGGACTTAGCGCAAAGCGTCCTGCCAATCCGGTAAGTCTTTTACATCTCATAAGATGCTCTTTTCCCCAGTATAACCACGCGCGGGATCTAAGCCTCCACGCCATTTAACAGGACTGGGTAGTGACAGCGGAGCAAATCGATTGTCCGGCTCCCCTGCCCAAAGATCCAGCAGATGCTCTCCTAATGGGGATGCTGGTTCCGGCACCTTATGAGGTGCCGGAGAAGAAGGCCAAGAAGAAGGCCACGGGGACTAGGAAGGGTCTCCGGCGCAAGGTTATATCGGACTCATCGTCCGAAAGCACCAAGGCGCACTCCTCCCACGAAAACGAGGAGGAAGAAGAGGAAAGTTCTCCCCCCCAGCCGGTGGAGACAAGAAAAGGAAGGCCGCCCCGGCTGGGGCGGCCGAAGGGTCCAAGAAGGGAAGGACCCTCCTTCCGGACAACTCCACAACCGCCACCTACAGCGACGACGAGTGACTGCCCAGGGATAAGCCCCTGGCGAAGTCGTAAGTATCTGGATACCATAGTAATTCTGGTATATTTCGTTTTGTTGTTTCTCATCATGCCGAACATGATCATGCAGTCCATCCCAAGCCCGCATCGACGTATCCTCTTCGGAGGAGTCTTTGGGCCAATCAGAGATGAACAACGATTCGCCCCCGCCCGCCTCCTCCCCCCGCCCTACGGACGACGTCGAGGTGTTGTCTCAAAGGGCACCGAACCAAGGGGAGGTAGTCCTGGAGGCGCCTCAAGGCGACATTTCGGACGCTGGGCGCAAGGGGAGCAAAACTCCCAACGGCTCCAATGGCGGGGCCAGCAAGTTTGGCCCCCAGCCGAATATTGTACCGGAACCTCAAGTGGTTCCGGACTCTGTCAGGCGACCCCTCACTAAGGGGGGCAAGCCGTCTGTGCCGATGGCCTCTGTTCATCCAGATGCATCGGACAACTTGCTGGAAACGCTTCGCGGCGCTTCCATCGACGAAGAGCATCGCACCATTATGAGTGCGGTGGTCAAGAAGGTTCAGTCCGCCAAGAGCGGACTGACTGAAGCCTGTGCCAGCCTCCTAACAGGCTTTGAGGTAAGTAACCAGATTATAAGAGAATGTTACCACATAGACAGTAGCCCCTGATGCTCTGTTTGGCGTTCTCAAAGGAAGGCTGAATAGAGGATCAAATAATAACCGCATGAGTCTAATCGGAATATATCTATGTGCATATGCAGGCTTCACTGCTAGCCGCTGCCGCATGTACTGCGGAGGTCGCCGCACTGAAGCGGGACCTTGAGCGGTCCAAGGAAGAGCTCCGCCTTACCAAGAGGTAGCTCGAAGAGAACGAAGGTAAGTGATACCCCGTCTGTATATTATAAAAAAATTGGTTTTTAGAATAATAGGATCGGCATGAATTTTTCTAGGGGCCACGACCGAAGTGGCGTCCCTGCAGAAGGCGCTATCCGAGGCCGAAGACAAAGCGGCCAAGGAGCGCATCGAGCGAGAAAAGCAAGAAGCCCGAGTAGGCGAGGTGCAGCAAGAGCTCCAGCCTCTCGCCAAAAAACACGAGTCCTTGGAGCTTCACTCTAAGACACAAGGGTCCGAGCTTGCGAAGGCCCTCGAAAGCGCACAACATGCCAAGGCCGAAGCCCAAAAGGCCCTCCAGGAGATTGAGGCGGTTAAGAAGATAGCGGCGGGTAAGGCATTCATTATGCAAAGCAAGCATGTGAAGGAAACTTTCTTTTTACTTACCCGAGTTCGGAGCTCTCCAGGAGCGTTCGCAGATCTACCCCGCAGTGTGTCAGATGCCGCGGAGTTCTACCGGCCCGAAGAGGGGAGCTCGACGGAGAAGTTGTTTTGGTCTCAGTATACTGGGACCGAACACCCCATGCCCTTGAGCGACCAGCTGAAGCAACTGGTCGAGCTCCACAAGGCAGCCGAACAGGCCATGAAGGGTCTTATAGTCCGGATGTGGCCTGGCGATCCCCTGCCTGATAGCTACTTCGGCCTGGTGAGGCGGCTTGTGAATGCCTGCCCACGGCTTGAAGTCATAGAGTGGTCCGTCTGCATCGAGGGTGCGCGCAGGGCTTTTACCCGGGCAAAGGTGCACTGGGCGAAGCTGGACGCCGAGAAGCTGGTGAAGGAGGGGCCGCCGGAAGGCAAGGAGCATCGCCACCCCCAAAATGTATTATAATAGTGTCCTGAAGGGTTCTCGCCTTGTGGCGGAGGAATGTGCTAAGGATGTAATATTCGAATGAATGTACTCATGTGATCCTGTAATATGAAACGAGTTCATGTGCGCTATGCAACGCTTGTTTATTTAAAATATTACCTTCTGTGCGGCCGTTTATGAAATCTGAGAGTTGGCCAGTCGTCGGCTTCTGCCCCCATGTAACTAGTACTGGGGTGTTCGGGATAAACCTGAGCACTCTTTATCCCAATTTTGGGTCCTTCGAAGGAGGTGTTCAGCACAGTGAACTAGGCAATCGGACTATAAATCTTTATCACTCCCACTTAGCCATAGAAGTCTATAATTTTAAATTTTGGCGAAGCCCCTAGTATTCGGAAGGCCGAATTTGGGGCGCTATATATGCCTAAGTCGGGCAAGGCCGACTCCTCGCCCGAAGCAGAAAAAGTCTTTAAGGACTTGAGACCTCTCGAACACATCTCTCGCCTTATCATGACAGTCAGCTTTCGGCTTTCTCTACTGAGGTTCTCGTTCGGAAGAACCAGGACACAATCGCAGTAGTTCTCCCAGCGCTACCTTAGCCGATATTGCGGAACGTAAGGTACCAAAAAATGGGAGCCGGGCAAACCCAACTATTGACCCAAGACATGATTCGGAGCTGATGCATATAATGCTATAAGTTCGGGGTGCCGCACTGTTGAAAGTGTTCGGACTTCTCATGCCGTATTATGGGGTATACTGAAGCCCCTCGCGCACTGGTCGTACCAGAATGTATGGGTGCAATTTGTCGTGAATAAATGGACAAGAGAAAACAAGAAAGGATAATGCAATAATAGACTAATGCTATGCATTGTTATTTAAATAATACGTCGAAGCGTACTGATACAAGTATTGAAACTAAGAAAAAAAATAGGACTATTTGACATGTCCTATCCAAGGGCAAGCTGTGTATGGGTATTAAAAACAGGTATTTCGATCGTTATCAAAGACCACCTGGGGATTCCCTTGTACGTCTTAGCTTCTTGCCTCCTTGGTATTTCCTTCCCGTAATGCGTCCAGCAATCAGACTGCCGAAAAGGGCTTCCGGAGAGTAAGGTCCTGAAAGAGAGAAAATGGTAAATGTCCTGGCCGTGCCCCCGCCTATGCCCATGGTATTTTTAGTGCGTAATTATGTACGGGCGGCACAGATTTCATCGCTTGACCAGGACTAGGACGGAGGCCAAATTGCTAGGCGAGCTCTGAACGTGCCAGGCGATCCTGTTGCAGGTTACTCCGGACTCGCTTGAAGGTGTCCGGGGGCTTTATCGCCAAATTGGCGGTGTGCCTTAAAAGGCTGCTTTGTGCCTCTGCTATGAGGGCCGCAGTGTGCTCCTCCGTGCGGAGCGAGCATTTTGTGTTTCCATTGACTGTTATAACCCCACGAGGTCCTGGCATTTTGAGCTTGAGGTATGCATAATGCGGTACCGCATTGAATCTGGCAAATGCGGTTCATCCGAGCAGTGCGTGATAGCCACTGCGGAATGGGACGATGTCGAAGATTAACTCCTCACTTCGGAAGTTGTCCGGAGATCCGAAGACCACTTCCAGTGTGATTGAGCCCGTGCAGCGGGCCTCTACACCTGGGATGACACCTTTAAAGGTGGTTTTAGTGGGTTTGATCCTCGAGGGGTCTATGCCCATTTTGCGCACTGTATCCTGATAAAAGCAGGTTCAGGCTGCTGCCGCCGTCCATAAGGACTCGGGTGAGGTGAAATCTGTCAATGATGGGATCAAGGACCAATGCGGCAGAACCGCCATGACGGATACTAGTGGGGTGGTCCCTACGATCGAAAGTGATCGGACAGGAAGACCATGGATTGAACTTTGGGGCGACTGGTTCCATCGCGTAGACGTCCCTTAGTGCACGCTTCCGTTCCCTCTTGGGAATATGGGTTGCGTATATCATGTTCACCATTTTCACTTGGGGAGGAAATTTCTTCCGTCCTCCTGTGCTCGGCGACCGAGACTCATCCTCATCGTCGCTATGCAGCCCCTTTTCCTTGTTTTCAGTATTCAACTTGCCGGCCTGCTTGAACACCCAGCATTCTCTGTTGGTGTGATTGGCTGGCTTATCGGGGGTGCCGTGAATTTGACACAAGCGATCGAGTATGCGGTCCAAACTGGACGACCCCAGATTGCTTCTTTTGAACGGCTTCTTCCGCTGACCGGATTTAGAACCACTGAATCCGGCATTAACTTCCATGTCTTCGGCGTTGTCACCGTTGTTGCGGCGCTTGTGTCTGTTGCGACATGGTCTGCCGTTACTATCTTTGGCATCTGAATTGCCATGACTTCTTGATGTGTTATTGCTGCGAGCCAGCCAACTATCCTCGCCTGCGCAAAAGCGGGTCATGAGTGTCGTGAGGGCTGCCATAGACTTCGGCATCTCCTGGCCAAGGTGCCGGGTGAGCCACTCGTCACGGATGTTATGCTTAAATGCCGCTAAGGCCTCTTCATCCGGACAGTCAACAATTTGGTTTTTCTTAGTTAGGAACCGGGTCCAGAATTTCCTGGCCGATTCCCCTGGCTGCTGAGTTATATGGCTCAAGTCATCAGCATCCGGTGGTCGCACATAAGTGCCCTGGAAGTTGTCAAGGAATGCATCTTCCAAATCCTCCCAACAGCCAATGGAGTCTGCTGGCAAGCTATTCAGCCAATGCCGAGCTGGTCCTTTGAGTTTTAGTGGGAGGTACTTGATGGCATGTAGATCATCACCGCGAGCCATGTGGATGTGGAGGAGGAAGTCCTCGATCCATACCGCGGGATCTGTTGTACCGTCGTATGATTCAATGTTTACGGGTTTAAAACCCTCTGGGAATTCGTGATCCATTACTTCATCAGTGAAGCATAGGGGGTGTGCGGCGCCTCTGTGCTGGGCTATATCACGACGCAGTTCGTACGAGTCTTGTCTGCTGTGTTCGGCCCAACCGGATTTGCTTTTAGTGTGTCCGGCATGACGGTCATCGTCCCGCGTTGGGGCGCGCCCCCATGATCCGTAGATCGATCTTGCATGTTTTGCTTTGTTTTCCAATACGTCTCACAGGTCCCGCGTGTTGCCCCGGGCCTTGGTATTTTTGTTTGAATGGCGGCGGGGTGCAGGCTGGACTTCGGGCTGATATGCCTCTCTATCTCGGCCATGAGGTGGCCGATCAGCCGCATCATACGCTGGTGATGTAGGTCTCAATGCTTCCTCCTCGAGTTGGGGTAGCAACCTGCGCTTTGGGTAACTCTTGGTTGGGCGCTCGAGTTCGTATTCCTCGGCTGCCAGGACTTCAGTCCATCTATCCGCTAGCAGATCTTGATCAGCTCGAAGCTGTTGTTGTTTTTTCTTCAGGCTATTTGCTGTGGCTATAAGCCGGCGCTGAAGTGCTCTTGCTCGACGGGATCCTCAGGCACGATAAATTCTTCGTCGCCGAGGCTCACTTCGTCTTTGGAGAGAGGCATGTAATTATCATCCTTTGATTCTCCGTTTGTTGCCTATTCTGGAGGGCTAGCTTGTTCATCCTCCCGCTCAAGGTCTGGCTGGAGGGGATTGTCGTCGTCTTCGAAACTATCTGGAGCGTTATTGTCTCTTGTGCCGGTATCGCTTCTTTTGCTATGGCGGGACTTAGAGCGGCGCCGCAGACGTCGGTGCTTGGATTGCTTCTTGGAGGGATTATCCTCTGTTGTCTTATCGCCATCGCCTTCTTTGGGGGTGTCCAACATGTATATATCATACGATGAGGTGGCAGTCCAGCGCCCTATGGGCGGTGGTTCTTGTTCGTCTCCTGCATCGTCGTCCATACCGTCGATGTCTTCGGAGCCGAAGTCGAGCATGTCGGTTAAATCGTCGACAGTGGCTACTAAGTGGGTGGTGGGTGGGGAGCGAATTTCTTCGTCGTCCGCATCCCATTCAAGCTGAACATAGTTCGGCCAAGGGTCTCCTGACAGGGAGAGTGACCTCAACGAGTTTAGCACGTCGCCAAAAGGCGAGTGCTGAAAGATATCCGCGGAGGTAAACTCCATGATCGGTGCCCAATCGGATTCGATAGGCACGGACGCAGGCTGCTCGGATCCCATGGCCGGGGACGAATCCAACGGTTCGGCAACACGGGTCTCGTAGGAGGTGAAGTCAGTATTCGGCTCTATCGCCACTGAGTGTGCGGCCTCTGTGGCGGGGTCCATCCACCCGTCCTCAGATGGCGCAATTTGTTTCGGATTGAGGGCCGGAGTAGTTGCAGGTGTGATCTTCCGAATACTGTCCGACGACAGAGCTAAGTCATGCTCATCGTGACTGTGCGGCGCACCTGACATGGTCTCGAATCCGTCGAAGATCAAGTCTCCGCGGATGTCGGCAGTATAGTTCAAGTTTCCAAACCTGACCTGATGGCCAGGGGCGTAGCTCTCGATCTGCTCCAGATGGCCAAGCGAGTTGGCCCGCAGTACGAAGCCGCCGAATATGAAGATCTGTCCGGGGAGGAAAACCTCACCCTGGATCGTATCGTTGCCGATGATTGAAGGAGCCATCTAGCCTTACGGTGACGGCACAGTGGAACTCTCAATGAAAGCACCAATGTCGGTGTCAAAACCGGCGGATCTCGGGTAGGGGGTCCCGAACTGTGCGTCTAAGGCAGATGGTAACAGGAGGCGGGGGACACGATGTTTACCCAGGTTCGGGCCCTCTCGATGGAGGTAATACCCTACTTCCTGTTTGATTGATCTTGATGATATGAGTATTACAAGAGTTGATCTACCACGAGATCATAGAGGCTAAACCCTAGAAGCTAGCCTATGGTATGATAGTTGTTGTCCTACGGACTAAACCCTCCGGTTTATATAGACACCGGAGGGGGCTAGGGTTACACAGAGTCGGTTACAAGGGAGGAGATCTACATATCCGTATTGCCAAGCTTTCCTTCCACGCCAAGGAGAGTCCCATCCGGACACGGGTCGAAGTCTTCAATCTTGTATCTTCATAGTCCAACAGTCCGGCCAAAGGATATAGTCCGGCTGTCCGAGGACCCCCTAATCCAGGACTCCCTCAGTGACCGGCCTTCCGAACATAGAGTCGGACGCCGGACATGAGCAACCAGAAGAGACTCCGGAGCCCGGACTGTTAAGTCTGGAAAACCTTCAGACTCCGGACCATCGATTGGGTCAGGGTCCGGATCCAATTCCACCCACCCACCCAGACATAAGCGCTCTCATGAGCATACAACAACAGTCTCAGGAAACGGTCCACCACTTCTGGGCTAGATTCCTCCTTGTCAAGGACAAGGTTAAAGATTGCCTCGACGAGGACGTGATATCAGCGTTTTGCAACAATTGCACGAACGAAGGAATCCTCAACGCCATTAATCGCCGCCTTATACTACACTTCGCTGACTTGGCAACTATCGTCCAAAAGTACAACGCAAATGGAAAGCGCCTGGAAAGATCAGGCAGCTTGTTGGGAGCCATCGGTCCCAACTCAACCGCTGGTCCAGGCGAAAAGGGCGCATCCCTGTGACACGCCCAGTCCAATAGCCAAGAAGTATAAACCCATTACACGGCATGGAACCGTTCTTGAGGGATGGCTCGATGGCCCATGCAAAATACACACAACACCGGACACCATACCAACCCACAGCCTTAGAGCATGCTGGATACTCCGGAAGGTATCCAAGAGCGGCGAGGACATCCTTACCAAAAACACCTCAGAACAACACCCTCCAGAAGACGACGACCCCAGAGTATTGACGATCTTCGAGGCATTCGCTTCAAACAATAAGCGCAAAAGGGCACTCCACGACCTCGCCGAAGTCTGTCAAATCACCGTGATAAACCCTTGGAACGACACGGCTATAACCTTTAATGCCGGTGACGAACCAAAATACAGGACAGCCCGAGCGCCAGCCGCATTAGTCCTCAGTCCCATCATGGATGGCTTTCGACTCACCAAGGTCCTCATGGACGGCAGCAGCGGACTAAACCTCATCTATGAGGATACACTCCACAAAATGGAAATAGACAGGAGCCACATCTAGCAAAGCAGCACGACCTTCCGAGGAATCATTCCCAGCCGGGAGGCGCGGTGCGCGGGGAAAATCACACTTGACGTGGTATTCGGCACGCCGGAGAATTATCGGTCCAAAGAAATAACCTTCCAAGTGGCCCCTTTCAGCAGTGGATATCACGCCATGTTGGGGCGAGATGCTTTTACACGCTTCCAAGCTATACCTCATTACGGGTACATGAAGCTCAAGATACCCGGGCCCAACAGCATAATCACTCTTGCGAGTGATCCGGACATAGCACTCCGCGTCGAAAACAAAACCACATCCCTAGCCCTTGAAGCATTATCTCAAGCCCTCGCAGCCGAGGAATTAACCGCACTGCGCTCCACGGTGGATAGGGACGATGTGATCTTAGACAAATGACCCAAATCCACCTCCTTCAAACCGGCAGAAGAAATAGTCAAATTCCAGGTCCACCCAACGGACCCCAAGAACACAGCATCTATTGGGGCACAACTAGACCCAACGGTCGACGCCGCGCTACGGGATTTCCTTCGTGAAAACTGGGATATATTCACCTGGCACCCTTCCGACATGCCTGGAATCCCACGCGAACTGGCCGAACATAGCCTCAATATATTAAAGGGATACAAACCAGTCAAACAAGCACTGCGGCGCTTTTCCGAACCCAAACGCCAAGCTGGGGGAGGAGCTGGCCAAGCTAATTGAGGCCAGATTCATTAGAGAAATAAAACATCCAGACTGGCTGGCAAACTTGGTGATGGTACCAAAGAAGGACAAATCCTGGCGCCCGTGCGTCGATTTTAAAGACCTCAATAAGGCTTGCCCTAAGGATCCCTTCCCTCTCCCCTGCATCGATCAAATCATTGATGCTACCGCAGGACACGACTCACTATGTTTCCTTGATGCATATTCCGGATACCATCAAATCAAAATAAAGGAATCCGATCAAGCTGCAACAACATTTATTACCCCGTATGGGCCATTCTGCTTCAACACCATGCCCTTCGGGCTCAAGAACGCCGGCGCCACATACCAACCCATGATTCAAACATGCCTGGAGAAACAGATCGGCAAGACAGTTGAAGCCTATGTGGACGACGTTGTCATCAAAACTAGGCACACCGAAACACTAATAGACGATTTACGTCTCACATTCGACAACCTCCACGCGTATGACATTAAGCTCAATCCGGAAAAGTGTGTTTTCGGCGTCCCCGCTGGAAAACTGCTGGGCTTCATCGTTTCCAATAGAGGAATTGAAGCAAACCCAGCCAAAATTCGAGCTCTGTCTCAATTGGCTATGCCAACGGACCTCAAACAAATCCAAAAACTCGCGGGTTGCGTGGCAGCTCTAAGTCGCTTTATCTCCAGATTGGGAGAAAAGGCACTGCCACTCTATCGCCTTTTACGGCGAACCGATCACTTCGAGTGGACGGACACGACAACAGCCGGACTAGACGAAATAAAAACCCTTCCAGCGAGCAACCCAATCCTGGCCGCGCCAAACGTCGGTGAACCCATGTTATTATACATATCGGCAACACATCAGGTGGTGAGCGCCGTGCTCGTCGTTGAACGAGAATAGGATGGACACAAATTCCCGCTTCAGAAGCCCGTATACTACGTATCCACTATCCTTACACCATGAAAATCCCGGTACCCCCATTATCAAAAGATAGCATACGCGGTCTTTATGGCATCCCGAAAGCTACGACACTACTTCTAGGAGTGTTCGATCACGGTGGCTTCCGAAGTACCACTCAACAACATAATAAACAACCGCGATGCCACAGACCGGATCGTCAAATGGGCCATCAAGCTCCTTCCATTTGATATTACATACAAACCACGTCGAGCTATTAAATCCCAAGTACTGGCTGACTTCGTCGCCGAATGGATAGAGGCCGAACTCCCTAAAGAGTACGACACATATTCCAATTGGGTTATGTATTTCAATGGCTCCAAAATGCTGGCAGGGCTAGGAGCGGGTGTCATTTTAACGTCCCCTACTGGAGACGTCGTTCAGTACGTACTCCAAATACTATACACAGACTCCAACAACGTAGCCGAATACGAGGCCTTATTGCATGGTCTCCGGATGGCTGTCTCCATGGGCATACAACATCTGGAAGTGTGCGGGGACTCAAACCTTGCAATATCTCAAATAAATGGAGACTTCGATGCCAAAGATCCGTAGATGGCAGCTTATCGTAATGCCGTCATAAAAATGTCGGCTCGGTTCAAGGGGCTCGAGTTCCATCATGTGGCTCGAGAAAGTAATCAAGTGGCGGACGTTCTTGCTCGTATCGGCGCCAAGCGCGACCCGTCCCACCTAATATCTTTTTGGAAAGGCTTTTTAAGCCATCCGTGGTGTGGCAGGGGGAAAACGTCAACACTAGTCCGGATCCGAACACAACCCCAGATTCTGAACACACCGATATCATCGGAGGCTCAGCCACCAGAATAACACCGTCGGCGCATCTCATCATGGCAGTCATTGCCCCATGGACCGAACCCATTCTAGCCTATCTTAACAGGAAGGAACTTCCTGAGGATCAGAATGAGGCCCGCCGCATTGTCCGGCGTTCGAAGGCCTACAAGGTTCACGACGGAGAGCTCTATAAGAAAAGCGCTACCGGAGTCCTCCAAAGATGTATCTCCAAGGAGGAGGGGCGGCAGCTCCTGGCTGAGATTCATACCAGTCTCGGCGGGCACCACGCCGCAGCTCGGGCCCTTCTTAGCAAGGCCTTCCATACAGGGTCCTATTGGCCGACGGCCCGAGCGGATGCACAGGACCATGTCCAACGTTGCGTTGGATGCCAACTCTTCGCCAACCAAAGCCATATGCCCCCACCGCCCTACAAAAAATCCCCATCACTTGGCCTTTTGCGGTCTGGGATTGGATATGGTTGGACCCCTTAAAGGAGGAAGCCATAAGAAAAAATATCTGCTGGTCATGGTGGATAAATTCACCAAGTGGATAGAGGCCAAACCAGTTAAAACGGCCGAGTCCGGGCCAGTAATAGACTTTATATCCGGCGCCGTACACCGTTATGGTGTTCCACACAACATCATCACTGATAACGGCTCCAACTTCACAGCCGACGAAGTGAAAACCTGGTGCACTAATCTGGGCATCAAGCTTGATTACGCCTCTGTCTATCATCCACAGACAAACGGTCAAGTCGAAAGAGCCAATGGTCTTATTATGAGCGGCATTAAGCCTAGACTAGTGCGGTCTTTGAAAGAATCAGACAAGCACTAGGTTGAGGAGCTCGACTCCGTACTCTGGGGGCTGCGGACCACGCCCAATCGCACTATCGGATACACACCTTTCTTCATGGTGTACGGCGCAGAGGCAGTGCTACCCCACGACATTATTCATGACTCACCTCGAGTGCGCATATACGAAGAGAGAGAGGCCGAGCTCGATCGGCAGTACAACTTAGATGCCCTGGAGGAGGAGCACAACATCGCAAAAGCCCGTTCCGCATTTTATCAACAGCAGGCTCACAGGTATCAAAGCAGAGAAGTGCGGGCCAAAACTTATAACATCGGCGAACTCGTTCTACGCCTGCCGGAGAAGAAAAAGGACAAACTCAAGCCCAAGTGGAGGGTCCCTTCATCATTGACGAAGTTCTCACCGGAGGAGCGTACCGCCTGCGTAATGCATCAGACAATCGCCTCAAGCCGAACCCCTGGAACGCGGCCAGTCTTCGAAGATTCTATGCCTAAAAGCACCGAACTCTTTGTTCGTTCTCCCTGCTGTTTCCATAACACCTTTTTGTTTTTTTCTCTCTCTTTTTGTTTTTTTCTCTTCAGCCTTACAACTTTTGTGCGGTTAGACCGCGCACGCCTGACGCACACATCTTTAAAAATGTACGTCCATTATACCTGGGGGCTTCTTGATCAGAAGCTTGCTATTATTATTCCCCGAGCATCAAGCTCGTTACATATGTGCCTTTTTCATATGTACCTCTTCTTCACCATTATATGCATCGATATGACTTAAGTTTTGACCAAGCTGGGTTGCCTGGCTCCTGTGCTTATGCCCTACGTTCCCGTTAGTTTGGCTAGGGCATAAAGGGAGCACCTCTGCGATTGTTACTGCCGGGTCATCCGGATGTGTACCTCAGACTGGGTGAAGCCGAAAGCTAGCATTCTTAAGGGAATATTCGGTCGGTGGATTGAAGACGTTTTTTTGCATTTACTACATTGTGAACCCCCAGAAGTTAAAACATACTACGATTATTCAATCACAGTCTGGACATGCGCATTAACGCATGTGCACCCAAGGAAAGGAACCCTTAACAGAACTATTCTCTCTGGAAGACGTTTCTTACAATCTTAATGTAATATAACATAACTAGCCGGATACTTGTCTGTTCAAGCAACTATGACCCCTACGCCTGGTTTCCATGCATTCCCGGTCTACTCGGCCGTTCTGGTATTCGGAAACACTCCGCACCTTCGAGTCGAGAGGTTGAAGCGAAAAGGTCTGCCATGACAATCGTTTTACAATTCAGCTAGAGTTACATATGCAAAGGAAAGTACATAGTCACTTGGACTCAAAAACTTCCTCCTCTATGCCGTCTAGCAGGCTATCTAACTTACAATCCTGTTGGGAATACTTGGCGGCTACTTCTACTTGCTTATATACTAAACTAACGGTAATTTCTTCCCCATTTGACCCTAGCGGTCCGACCCGGGCCATGTGATTTGGATCCAGCTTGGTGTACCGCGTTTTCACCATGGCCCAGGCCTCTCGCGCACCCTCTCGGCAGGCCGATATCTTCCATAGTCGGACGTCGCCGCGCTCCCTTGAACAACTCTACAAGCTCCTCCATACTCCCTGGAGGGGAGGCGGATGGCCATAAGGCCTTGGCTACACTCCGCATTGCCTGTCGAGCTTGCTCGTGCAATTGCGACAGCCCTTGTAGAAGATCACTTGATGATCCGGACACCTCCTCCTCGGGATGACCCGTCAGCATACGTGCAATCATAGCTATATCAGCTACTTTTACCTCCAAACTGTTACAAGGTAGGTTTGGCCACATACTGAATATGCCGCCTCGCAGCCTTTTGTTCTCCTTTACGGAGTCGGCCAATTGAGCCCGCACATCTTTCAGTTCTTCGCCCAACTGGGTATTTGAATGTTGGAGTTTGTTTTTCTCCTATCTGACTCGGGTTAGCACCCGTTCGCCTGCGGCATGTAGTCTTTTCGACTCTTTTTCCTCCAGTTGATCTGACGATCCTGTTATGAGAGAAGCTGCAGCGTTAACACAGTCGCTATATAATTACTATTTCTCGATGGAGGGAAATATTATCGGAAGACGCCTTCTTGGATTTTTCTAGTTCGACGGTAACTGCATTTAACTGCGTCCGACACTTTGCTAGGTCTTGGGCCAGCAACTCGTTCTTCTCAGAGAGAACCTGATTATGCAGCGATCCTCAAATCAGTTGTACCAACTACTTTAAGTCTCGGGGGCTACTGGCATACGGTTATCATACTCAGACACAGTAAACTTACCTGCACATCTTTTAAATGCTGCTTTGTGGCTCTGCCAAGCCCATCTCGAGCAGCTCGGATGTATGCATCAGCCGAGCTGAAGGCATTAAATGCCTCTTCCGAAAAGCGGGGATCTCGTAAAATGGCTCTCCGGGGCCGATGATTCATGGCGCTCTCCACTTCCGAATTGGTGACGGACATATTTTCCGAACCCTCGGCAGAAAGACAGTCCGGCGCCACTCCCATATCGGGCCCTGTCTCTTCGGCTGGGACCGAATCTTGGTTATTAGGAGAACGACTGGTCGGGTCCCCGGACATAGTCCGCCGAACCTTTTTCTGATACAAAATGAACATATGAATCACAGTTGGACGCGACTGCTAAAAAGAGCATAGTTGCGAACCCATACCTCTTCAAGGAAGGCCCGACCGTATCTCTCTTTGCCTTCCTCTTCGAAGGCCTGTCTGGCGCGGGAGCCGCCCTCTTTGGAGATGCCCCTAGGGCAGCACGACACGCCAAACGCCTCCCCTTCTGAGCACAGGATGGTGCGGTGGGTGAGGAAGAACGAGAAAAACCCTCTCGGACAAAGTGTCTCCTGATTACTTACTTGAGAAGCGGGGAGAAGACTAGGATAGTCGGCGATGATGGCCACCTCTGTGCCGTCATAGCTCGTTTGGTAAAACGTCCCATTCTCAAGCACCACAATTATATCCGGATCCTCTTCGAATCCGGGGCCAAGGTCCCAATTGTGGCCCTCGGGCTGTGGGGCGGGGCTGTGAAGCCCCTCAGAAATCTTTCGCCAGTGCTGCTATAAATGGACGGGTTAATATTCATTGAACGAAGCTCAGGGAGTGGAATGAGTAGAGTAGAAGAGTTGGGGGCTTACCCAGCTAGGAGGACTATACATGAAATATCCTTCTCTATGCGTGACGCGCAGGAACTCCTCTTCCTCACCCTTGAACAGTTCATCCAATATTTTGGCTAGGGCAGCAGGGGTGTCCGGACCTTTCCTGCCGCAGCGGGAGGCGTCATCTTCCCCATTGTAATTCCACATGGGAAGTCCTTTGTATTGGAGTGGCTGGACCCCCCGCACTATGGAGGTCGCCATCACTTTGACTATCGTATATCCGGACTGGGCAAGCGTCCTGATCTTGCTCAGGAGTTGGCGAACTTCCGCGCTATCTTCCTCCTCGAGGCTCCGAGGGCGCCAGCTGTGGCGTTTCTTCAGTGGAACACTTGTAAACTCAGGGAGACCTCTCCGGACTGGATCTGGAAGTACGACGTCATCAATGCAAAACCATTCAGAGGTCCACTCTTCGGAAGCTTTTTTGGTGTGCCGGATAGGTATCCGGTCTCAGCAATGCGCCATATTTCGGCCCCGCCCACTTCAAATATCGATCCCTCGTGGTTGCGCGGGACAAGACAAAACAACTTTCTCCACAAATCAAAATGGGCCTCACAACCCAGGAATAGTTCGCATAACGCGACATAACCCGCAATGTGCAGGATGGAGGCTGGGGTAAAACTGTGCAACTGGAGGCCATAATACTCCAGAAGCCCTCGGAGGAATGGGTGAATTGGAAATCCCACGCCCCTCAGCAGATAGGGGACGAAGCACACCCGTTCCCCCGCAGATGGATTGGGGAAATCCTCCGCTTGGGTTTTGTCGTTGAAGGAAGCCAACCCTGCTCGAACAGGGACCAGATCCGCAGGGGGGAGAAATCCCTGCGTTTGCAACTTCGCCAATTGACTGTAGGACATAGAGCACCTCTCCCACTCACCTTTCTCTGGGTCGAAACGGGAGGAGGAGCTGGGAATGCTAGCCATGTTGGAATGGTCTTTCCTGGCGATCTCTGAGGATTTTCTCCGTGTGGTGCCGAATGAATCTGAGACCCAATCTCTTTAAATAGACGCTCTTTCTTGCATGGCCAGGGTGTTTTTTGCAAAAAATACCCTGACCGTCCGCATTCGCCCGACACGTGGAAGCTGAAGTCATCGATGCACAGAAGCCGAGGGGTGCGACATTGAATTAAAAGCCGAATACATTACTTGGAAGCCGTCGGAGGAGGAACCCGCCTTGCAATGCCGAAGACAATCTGCGCGCCGAGCACCTCGTCATTGAAGCCTGGTTCGGGGGCTACTGAGGGAGTCCTGGACTAAGGGGTCCTTGGGCGTCCGGCCTGTTAGCCATGGCCGGACTGATGGGCTGTGAAGATACGAAGACCGAAGACTGCACCCGTGTCCGGATGGGACTCTCCTTGGCGTGGAAGGCGAGCTTGGAGGCCGAATATGTAGATTCCCTTCTTTGTAACCGACCTTGTGTAACCCTAGATCCTCTCGGTATCTATATAAACCGGAGGACTTAGTCCGGAGGGGGGAGACTCTTGACCATAGTCATACAGGCTAGGCTTATAGGGTTTAGCCATCTCGATCTCGTGGTAGATCAACTCTTGTAATACTCATATTCATCAAGATCAATCAAGCAGGAAGTAGGGTATTACCTCCATAGAGAGGGCCCGAACCTGGGTAAACATTGTGTCCCCTGTCTCCTGTTACCATCGACCTTAGATGCACAGTTCGGGACCCCCTACCCGAGATCCGCCGGTTTTGACACCGACTGGGGGCACCGCACACGGCTAAGACAACTATCAACTTGTGTCTCCTAGGGTGCCCTGCTACCTCTTGAGCATGCGTTGGTTTTTTCCTTGAAGAGGAAAGGGTGATGCAGCAATGTAGCGTAAGTATTTCCCTCAGTTTTTGAGAACCAAGGTATCAATCCAGTAGGAGGCCACACGCAAGTCCCCCGTACCTACACAACAAATAAGAACCTTGCAACCAACGCGATAAAGGGGTTGTCAATCCCTTCACGGCCACTTGCAAAAGTGAGATCTAATAGAGATGATAAGATAATATTTTTGGTATTTTTATGATAAAGACTAAAAGTAAAGAAAGCAAAATAAACGGCGCCAGAAAAAGCCTGTTGACGGGAGATTAATATGATGGAGAATAGACCCGGGGGCCATAGGTTTCACTAGTGGCTTCTCTCAAGATAGCATAAGTATTACGGTGGGTGAACAAATTACTGTCGAGCAATTGATAGAAAAGTGCCTAATTATGAGAATATCTAGGCATGATGATGTATATAGGCATCACGTCCGTGACAAGTAGACCGACTCCTGCCTGCATCTACTACTATTACTCCACACATCGACCGCTATCCAGCATGCATCTAGAGTATTAACTTCATAAGAACAGAGTAACGCATTAGGTAAGATGGCATGATGTAGATGGATAAACTATGATATAAAGCCCATCTTTTTATCCTCGATGGAAACAATACAATACGTGTCGTTTCCTCTACTGTCACTGGGATCAAGCACCGCATGATTGAACCCAAAGCTAAGAACTTCTCCCATTGCAAGAAAGATCAATCTAGTAGGCCAAACCAAACTGATAATTCGAAGAGACTTGCAAAGATAACCAATCATACATAAAAGAATTCAGTGAAGATTCAAATATTGTTCATAGATAATCTTGCCCACAATTCATCGGATCTCGACAAACACACCGCAAAAAGAGTTACATCGAATAGATCTCCAAGAAGATCGAGGAGAACTTTGTATTGAGATCCAAAGAGAGAGAAGAAGCCATCTAGCTAATAACTATGGACCCGAAGGTCTGTGGTAAACTACTCACACATCATCGGAGAGGCTATGGTGTTGATGTAGAAGCCCTCCGTGATCGATGCCCCCTCCGGCGGAGCGCCGGAAAAGGCCCCAAGATGGGATCTCACGGGTACAGAAGGTTGCGGCGTTGGAATTAGGTTTTCGTGGTGCTCCTCGATGGTTTCGGGGTACGTAGGTATATATAGGAGGAAGAAGTAGGTGAGTGGAGCCACGAGGGGCCCACGAGGGTGGAGGGCGCGCCCCCTGCCTCGTGGCCTCCTCGTATGTTTCTTGATGTCCACTCCAAGTCCTCTGGATCACATTTGTTCCAAAAATCGTGCTCCCGAAGGTTTCATTCCGTTTGGACTTCGTTTGATATTCCTTTTCTGCGAAACACTGAAATAGGCAAAAAAACAACAATTTGCACTGGGCCTTGGGTTAATAGGTTAGTCCCAAAAATAATATAAAAGTGTATAAATAAGCCCATTAAACATCCAAAACAGAATATATAATAGCATGGAGCAATAAAAAATTATAGATACGTTGGAGACGTATCATGCCCCTGCCCCCGTATATAAAGGAGCAAGGGGGAGCCCGGCCGGCACTCATGGGGCGCGCCCCAAGTAGGATTCCTATTCCTAGTAGGTTTCCAACAAGGGAAGAGAGGGGGAAGGAGGGAGAGGGAGAAGGAAAGGGGGGCGCCGCCCCCTTCCCTTGTCCTATTCGGACTCCAAGGGGGGCCTACCCTAGCTACCCTCCTCTCTCTCCACTAAGGCCCATGGTGGCCCATTAATTCCCCAGGGGTGATCCGGTAACCCCTCCGGCACTCCGGTTTTATCTGAAATCACCCGGAACACTTCCGATGTAGAAATAACATGGTCAAATATATCAATCTTTATGTCTCGGCCATTTCGAGACTCCTTGTCATGTCCGTGATCTCATCCGGGACTCCGAACTACCTTCGGTACATCAAAGCACATAAACTCATAATACTGATCGTCATCGAACGTTAAGCGTGCGGACCCTACGGGTTCGAGAACTATGTAGACATGACCGAGACTCATCTCCGGTCAATAACCAATAGCGGAACCTGGATGCTCATATTGGCTCCCACATATTCTACGAAGATCTTTATCGGTCAAACCGCATAACAACATACGTTGTTCCCTTTGTCATCGGTATGTTACTTGCCCGAGATTCGATCGTCGGTATCTCAATACCTAGTTCAATCTCGTTACCGGCAAGTCTCTTTACTTGTTACGTAATGCATCATCCCGCAACTAACTCATTAGTCACATTGCTTGCAAGGCTTATAGTGATGTGCATTACCGAGAGGGCCCAGAGATACCTCTCCGAAACACGGAGTGACAAATCCTAATCTTGATCTATGCCAACCCAACAAACACCATCAGAGACACCTGTAGAGCATCTTTATAATCACCCAGTTATGTTGTGACGTTTGACAGCACACTAAGTGTTCCTCCGGTATTCGGGAGTTGCATAATCTCATAGTCATAGGAACATGTATAAGTCATGAAGAAAGCAATAGCAATAAACTAAACGATCATAGTGCGAAGCTAACAGATGGGTCAAGTCAATCACATCATTCTCCAATGATGTGATCCCGTTCATCAAATGACAACACATGTCTATGGCTAGGAAACTTAACACCTTTGATTAACAAGCTAGTCAAAGTAGAGGCATACTAGTGACACTCTATTTGTCTATGTATTCACACATGTATTAAGTTTCCGGTTAATACAATTCTAGCATGAATAATGAACATTTATCATGATATAAGGAAATATAAATAACAACTTTATTATTACCTCTAGGGCATATTTCTTTCAATGAAAGGCCGCCTGATACCCTCTTTGATGATGCTCCAGCTAGCTCTAAAGAATTGCGCGGTGAAACCGTCAGGGCCCGGTGCTCTTTCTGCCAGAGACGCCACAATTGCTGCCCAAATCTCTCCCTCAGTGAACGGGTTGTCCAATCCCTATCCAGATATGTTCGGAACCTCGATGTCCGCCCAGTTAAGTGTGCGCTGACGCTGTCTTCTTGATCCTAATTGATCTCTGAAGTTCTTATGTATCTCCTTTGTTTTTTCGGTGTGCTATGTGATTGTCGTCCTGTCAGCCTTTGTGATCGCACAAATATGACTTTTTTCTCCTGCTAGCGTTGCACTTAGCATGAAAGAATTTGGTGCTCGTGTCTCTAGCCCGCAGCCGGACTACACGCGAAGCCTGCCGCTTCCTCGCTCTCTCTATTGCAGCTAAACCTAGCACCCGTGCCTTCAGAAGCTTTCTGAGAGAGAATTCTGCTGCTGAAAGTGGCCTAGTCTCTTGAGCAATATCCAGGCGCAGAATGGCTTCATTTGCAATGTGGAATTGCATTTTTGCTTTGCGAAATAGCGACTTACTCCAAATTTTAAGGTCCCTAGCTGTACGCTCCATCTTTATCTTCAGTCTTATGAAGGGGCAATCATGGTTGACCAGTCTGTTCCATGCGTGTGACACCGTTTCAGAGTAGTGTGGATACTTTGGCCAGAAACTTCCAAACCTGAATCTGGCCGGTCTTGGAGGGCTATTTGCTTTTGAAAGCAGCAACGAGCAATGATCCGAGAAAGAAGTGGATGTAGCATTCAACATGAAACCACAATTTGATGCTTCCCAATCGACGTTGCAGAAGAATTTGTCAATGATGCATAAAGTTGGGTTCTCTCTCTCATTGCTCCAAGTAAAACACATATTGTGGCACTTGATCTCCTTGAGCCCAGCTAAATCCAGAGCTTTTCTGAATTTTCCCATAATTCTCCTCTTCAAATTCATATTGCTTTTATCCCTTGCTTCATATATCATGTTTAAGTCGCCGGTAATTAACCACGGCTCTCCTAGAGGAGGTGCAGAGCTGGCAATTTCTCCAAGAAAATCCTCTTTTAAAGCATCCTCATTTGGTCTGTATACTGTTGTTAACTGAAACTGCTCATTGTTCTCCAGCTTTTTAACCCTAGCGGTGATTGAGAATCTGCCTATGGAGTGAGAGCTGATCGACACAATCTCCGTATCCCAAAAGATGGCAGACCCTCCTCTGGTTCCAAGGGCTGGCAACACGACACAGCCCTGCAATTTTGCCCCACTTACCTCCCTAGCGATTTCAGTAGTCCAGAGCTCCATCTTTGTTTCCTGTAGTGTCAAGACAGCAACTAACCTCATTGATCGCAGTTCTTTTGGCTGGAGCATTTAGCCCCCTCACATTCCAAGACATAATAGAGAAGTGGCCTCTACTCATAATGACACTGTGATGTGCTCCGTCGACTAACAAATCTATTGCATGACAGAAAACAGTTACATCACATCACTGATCTCGCCGGGGGGTGACGACGGCCACCAATAGACCCAAGAATCCGTCGTCTAGCTAATCTCTCTACCCTGGTACAACACATTGAAATGAGACCTAACTCAAACTGGCTAAAGGCCATGTTGGGGAACGCAGTAATTTCAAAAAAATCTAGCTAATCTCTCTACCCTGGTACAACACATTGAAATGAGACCTAACTCGAACTGGCTAAAGGCCATGTTGGGGAACACAGTAATTTCAAAAAAATTCCTACGATCACGCAAGATCTATCTAGGAGAAGCATAGCAACGAGCGGGGAGATTGTGTCCACATACCCTCGTAGACCGAAAGCGGAAGCGTTTTATCAACGCGGTTGATGTAGTCGTACGTCTTCACGATCCGACCGATCCTAGGACTGAACATACGACACCTTCGTGTTCAGCACACATTCAGCTCGATGACGTCCCTCGTACTCTTGATCCAGTTGAGGCCAAGGAAGAGTTTCATCAGCACGACGGCTTGACGATGGTGATGATGAAGTTACCAGCGCAGGGCTTCGCCTAAGCACTATGACGATATTACCGAGGTGTGTAACTGTGGAGGGGGCACTGCACACGGCTAAAAGATCAACTTGTGTGTTGTTGGGTGCCCCCTCCCCACGTATATAAAGGAGGGAGGGAGGAGGAGGCCGGCCAAGGGTGGCGTGCCCAAGGGGGGTGAGTCCTACTCAAAGTAGGATTCGGCCCCCTTTTCCTATTCCCACAAGAAGGGGGGAAGGAGGAGGAGGAGAGAAGGAAAGGGGGGACCGCCCCCCAACCCTAGTCCAATTCGGTTTGGGCTAGGGGGCAGCGCGCCACTCCTTGGCCTGCCTCCTCTCTTCCACCACTAGGCCCATGAGGCCCAATAACTTCGGGGGGGGGGGGGGGCGGTCCGGTAACCCCCTGTACTCCGAAGCTTAACCGAAACGACCCAAACCATTCTGGTGTCCGAATGTAGCCTTCCAATATATGAATCTTTATGTATCGACCATTTCGAGACTCCTTGTCATGTCCGTGATATCATCCGGGACTCCGAACAAACTTCGGTACATCAAATCACATAATTCATAATACAAATCGTCATCGAACGTTAAGTGTGCGGACCCTACGGGTTCGAGAACTATGTAGACATGACCGAGACACATCTCCGGTCAATAACCAATAGCGGAACCTGGATGCTTATATTGGCTCCTACATATTCTATGAAGATCTTTATCGGTCAAACCGCATAACAACATACGTTGTTCCCTTTGTCATCGGTATGGTACTTGCCCGAGATTCGATCGTCGGTATCATCATACCTAGTTCAATCTCGTTACCGACAAGTCTCTTTACTCGTTCCGTAATGCATCATCCCGCAACTAACTCATTAGTTACATTGGTTGCAAGGCTTATAGTGATGTGCATTACCGAGAGGGCCCAGAGATACCTCTCTGAAATAGGGAGTGACAAATCCTAATCTCGATTTATTCCAACTCAACAAACACCATCGGAGACACCTGTAGAGCATCTTTATAATCACCCAGTTATGTTGTGATGTTTGATAGGTCACTAAGTGTTCCTCCGGTATTCGGGAGTTGCATAATCTCATAGTCATAAGAACATGTATAAGTCATGAAGAAAGCAATAGCAATAAACTAAACGGTCATAGTGCTAAGCTAACGGATGGGTCTTGTCCATCACAACATTCTCTAATGATGTGATCCCGTTCATCAAATGACAACACATGTCTATGGCTAGGAAACTTAACCATCTTTGATTAACGAGCTTGTCAAGTAGAGGCATACTAGGGACACTCTGTTTGTCTATGTATTCACAAATGTACTAAGTTTCCGGTTAATACAATTCTAGCATGAATAATAAACATTTATCATGATATAAGGAAATATAAATAACAACTTTATTATTGCCTCTAGGGCATATTTCCTTCAGTCTCCCACTTGCACTAGAGTCAATAATCTAGATTATATTGTAATGATTCTAACACCCATGGAGTCTTGGTGCTGATCATGTTTTGCTCGTGAGAGAGGCTTAGTCAACTGGTCTGCAACATTTAGATCCGTATGTATCTTGCAAATCTCTATGTCTCCTTCCGACACTTGATGACGGATGGAATTGAAGCGTCTCTTGATGTGCTTGGTTCTCTTGTGAAATCTGGATTCCTTCGCCAAGGCAATTGCTCCAGTATTGTCACAAAAGATTTTCATTGGACCCAATGCACTAGGTATGACACCTAGATCGGATATGAACTCCTTCATCCAGACTCCTTCATTTGCTGCTTCCGAAGCAGCTATGTATTCCGCTTCACACGTGTATCCCCCCACGACGCTCTGCTTAGAACTGCACCAACTGACAGCTCCATCGTTCAATATGAACACGTATCCGGTTTGGGACTTAGAGTCATCCGGATCAGTGTCAAAGCTTGCATCGACGTAACCTTTTACGACGAGCTCTTTGTCACCTCCATAAACGAGAAACATATCCTTAGTCCTTTTAAGGTATTTCAGGATGTTCTTGACCGTTGTCCAGTGATCCATCCCTGGATTACTTTGGTACCTCCCTGCTATACTTATAGCAAGGCACACATCAGGTCTGGTACACAGCATTGCATACATGATAGAACCTATGGCTGAAGCATAGGGAATGACTTTCATTTTCTCTCTATCTTCTACAGTGGTCGGGCATTGAGTCTCACTCAACTTCACACCTTGTAACACAGCCAAGAACCCTTTCTTTGACTGGTCCATTTTGAACTTGTTCAAAACTTTATCAAGGTATGTGCTTTGTGAAAGTCCAATTAAGCGTCTTGATCTATCTTTATAGATCTTGATGCCCAATATATAAGCAGCTTCACCGAGGTCTTTCATAGAAAAACTCTTATTCAAGTATCCTTTTATGCTATCCAGAAATTCTATATCATTTCCAATCAACAATATGTCATCCACATATAATATTAGAAATGCTACAGAGCTCCCACTCACTTTCTTGTAAATACAGGCTTCTCCAAAAGTCTGTATAAAACCATATGCTTTGATCACACTATCAAAACGTTTATTCCAACTTCGAGAGGCTTGCACCAGTCCATAAATGGATCGCTGGAGCTTGCACACTTTGTTAGCATCCTTTGGATCGATAAAACCTTCTGGTTGCATCATATACAACTCTTCTTCCAGAAATCCGTTCAGGAATGCAGTTTTGACATCCATTTGCCAAATTTCATAATCATAAAATGCGGCAATTGCTAACATGATTCGGACAGACTTAAGCATCGCTACGGGTGAGAAAGTCTCATCGTAGTCAACTCCTTGAACTTGTCAAAAACCTTTCGCAACAAGTCGAGCTTTGTAGTCAGTAACATTACTGTCAGCGTCAGAAGCACTCAGTCTCAGGCTTAGGTCCAGACTTGGGCTTCTTCACTTGAGCAGCAACTTGCTTGCCGTTCTTCTTGAAGTTCCCCTTCTTCCCTTTGCCCTTTTTCTTGAAACTAGTGGTCTTGTTAACCATCAACTTTTGATGCTCCTTCTTGATTTCTACCTCCGCATCCTTTAGCATCGCGAAGAGCTCGGGAATAGTCTTTTCCATCCCTTGCAAATTATAGTTCATCATGAAGCTCTTGTAGCTTGGTGGCAGTGATTGAAAAACTCTGTCAATGACACTATCATTAGGAAGATTAACTCCTAGTTGAGTCAAGTGGTTGTGGTACCCAGACATTCTGACTATATGTTCAGTGACAGAACTATTCTCCTCCATCTTGCAGCTATAGGACTTATTGGAGACTTCATATCTCTCAATCCGGGCATTTGCTTGAAATATTAACTTCAAATCCTGGAACATCTCATATGCTCCATGATGTTCAAAACGTCGTTGAAGTCCCGGTTCTAAGCCGTAAAGCATGGCACACTGAACTATCGAGTAGTCATCAGCTTTGCTCTGCCAGATGTTCATAACGTCCGGAGTTGCTCCTGCAGCGGGTCTTGCACCTAGCGGTACTTCCAGGACGTAATTCTTCTGTGAAGCAATGAGGATAATCCTCAAGTTATGGACCCAGTCCGTGTAGTTGCTACCATCATCTTTCAACTTAGCTTTCTCTAGGAATGCATTAAAATTCAAAGGAATAGTAGCACGGACCATTGATCTACAACAACATAGACATGCAAAATACTATCAGGTACTAAGTTCATGATAAATTAAAGTTCAATTAATCATATTACTTAAGAACTCCCACTTAGACAGACATCTCTCTAGTCATCTAAATGATCACGTGATCCATATCAACTAAACCATGTCCGATTATCACGTGAGATGGAGCAGATTTCAATGGTGAACATCACTATGTTGATCATATCTACTATATGATTCACGCTCGACCTTTTGGTCTTAGTGTTCCGAGGCCATATCTGCATATGCTAGGCTCGTCAAGTTTAACCCGAGTATCCTGCGTGTGCAAAACTGGCTTCACCCGTTGTATGTGAACGTAGAGCTTATCACACCCGATCATCACGTGGTGTCTCGGCACGACGAACTGTAGCAACGGTGCATACTCAGGGAGAACACTTGTACCTTGAAATTTAGTGAGAGATCATCTTATAATGCTGCCGCCGTACTAAGCAAAATAAGATGCATAAAGGATAAACATCACATGCAATCAATATAAGTGATATGATATGGCCATCATCATCTTGTGCCTTTGATCTCCATCTCCAAAGCACCGTCGTGATCACCATCGTCACCGTCTTGACACCTTGATCTCCATCGTAGCATCGTTGTCGTCTTGCCAACTATTGCTTCTATGACTATCGCTACCGCTTAGTGATAAAGTAAAGCAATTACATGGTGATTGCATTTCATACAATAAAGCGACAACCATATGGCTCCTTCCAGTTGCCGATAATTTCTACAAAACATGATCATCTCATACAACAATTTATATATCATCACGTCTTGACCATATCACATCACAGCAAGCCCTGCAAAAACAAGTTAGACGTCCTCTACTTTGTGTTGCAAGTTTTTCGTGGCTACTACGGGCTTCTAGCAAGAACAATTCTTACCTACGCATCAAAACGACAACTATTTTTCGTCAAGTGTGTTATTTTAACCTTCAACAAGGACCGGGCGTAGTCAAACTCGTTTCAACTAAAGTTGGAGAAACAGACACCCACTAGCCACCTGTGTGCGAAGCACGTCGGTAGAACCAGTCTCATGAGCGCGGTCATGTAATGTCGGTCTGGGCCGCTTCATCCAACAATAACGCCGAATCAAAGTATGACATGATGGTAAGCAGTATGACTATTATCGCCCACAACTCTTTGTGTTGTACTCGTGCATATAACATCTACGCATAGACCTGGCTCGGATGCTACTGTTGGGGAACATAGTAATTTCAAAAAAAATCCTACGATCACGCAAGATCTATCTAGGAGAAGCATAGCAACGAGCGGGGAGAGTGTGTCCACGTACCCTCGTAGACCGAAAGTGGAAGCGTTTTATCAACGCGATTGATGTAGTCGTACGTCTTCATGATTCGACCGATCCTAGCACCGAACGTACGGCACCTCCGTGTTCAGCACACGTTCAGCTCGATGACGTCCCTCGTACTCTTGATCCAGTTTAGGCCGAGGGAGAGTTTCGTCAGCACGATGGTGTGGCGACGGTGATGATGAAGTTACCGGCGTAGGGATTCACCTAAGCACTACGACGATATGACCGAGGTGTGTAACTGTGGAGGGGGCACCGCTCACGGCTAAAAGGTCAACTTGTGTGTTCTAGGGTGCCCCCCTCCCCACGTATATAAAGGAGGGAGGGAGGAGGAGGCCAGCCAAGGGTGGCGCGCCCAAGGGGAGGGAGTCCTACTCCAAGTAGGATTCGCCCCCCCTTTTCCTATTCCCACAAGGAGAAGGGGGAAGGAGGAGGAGAGAAGGAAAGGGGGGCGCCCCCCAACCCTAGTCCAATTCGGTTTGGGCTAGGGAGGCGCATGCCACTCCTTGGCTTGCCTCCTCTCTTCCACCACTAGGCCCATGAGGCCCAATAACTTCCAGGGGGGGGGGGGGTTGGTAACCCCCGGTACTCCGAAACTTATCCAAAACGACCCGAACCATTCCGATGTTCGAATGTAGCCTTACAATATATGAATCTTTATGTCTCGACCATTTCAAGACTCCTCGTCCTGTCCGTGATCTCATCCGAGACTCCGAACAAACTTTGGTACATCAAATCACATAACTCATAATACAAATCGTCATCGAACGTTAAGCATGCGGACCCTACGGGTTCGAGAACTATGTAGACATGACCGAGACACATCTCTGGTCAATAACCAATGGCGGAACCTGGATGCTCATATTGTCTCCTACATATTCTACGAATATCTTTATAGGTCAAACCGCATAACAACATATGTTGTTCCCTTTGTCATCGGTATATTACTTGCCCGAGATTCGATCGTCGGCTCGTTACCGGCAAGTCTATTTACTCGTTCCGTAATGCATCATCCCGCAACTAACAAATTAGTTACATTGCTTGCAAGGCTTATAGTGATGTGCATTACCGAGAGGGCCCAGAGATACCTCTCCGATACACGGAGTGACAAATCCTAATCTCGATCTATGCCAACCCAACAAACACCTTCGGAGACACCTGTAGAGCATCTTTATAATCACTCAGTTACGTTGTGACGTTTGATAGCACGCTAAGTGTTCCTCCGGTATTCGGGAGTTGCATAATCCCATAGTCATAAGAACATGTATAAGTCATGAAGAAAGCAATAACAATAAACTAAACGATCATAGTGCTAAGCTAACGGATGGGTCTTGTCCGTCACATCATTCTCTAATGATGTGATCCCATTCATCAAATGACAACACATGTCTATGGCTAGGAAACTTAACCATCTTTGATTAACGAGCTAGTCAAGTAGAGGCATACTAGGGACACTCTGTTTGTCTATGTATTCACAAATGTACTAAGTTTTCGGTAAATACAATTCTAGCATGAATAATAAACATTTATCATGATATAAGGAAATATAAATAACAACTTTATTATTGCCTCTAGGGCATATTTCCTTCAGGCTAGCCGTCGACGAAGCCTACTAGGAGCACCTAACATGATCAAGTACTGTGCCACATTGGCAGCGCCATCAGGGCCCAGCATGTCGGCCGCGATCTTCAGAGCTTCGATGTTGAGGTTGGTAAGCCGAGCGATCATCACAATGCCAGCCTCCGAGAGTGGCTCGTCGAAGCGCTTGACCAGGGCCGCAGCAGCCTCTGGGGTCATCTTGTCGTTAGGCCCCAGCCGACCCAACTCCTGGATGATGCGGAGAGCAGCTCTCTGGGACACCGACACCGGATTGTTGGCCGCGGCCTGGCGTGCACTCCGTCTTGAGGGAGCAGAGGCAACTCTGCTCTTGGGTGGAGCAGAGGTGCGTGGCGGCTTTGGGGTGGTGAGGATGGGAGCCGACACCATGGAGAAGAGCTGCTGCGGACCGTGGCTGCCCTTGATCTGCATGTGATTCACCTTCATGCTGATGGCCTCCACCTCCTGGGTTTCCGTCGCAGCTGCTCGGGGTGTGGCAATGCAGGGCAACACGTCGGGGAGCATGGCGGTTGGCAAGGTCTCCGGGAGCGCCCACTTTGGAGTGGGTGGAGGGCTGAGCCCCAGAGCGTCATCGTCAGTGGTGAAGTCGAGCGGGCTGGCTAGGGCCTCCAACATGGCATTCTTGAAAGCACAAGTGCTCCCTGGGTGATTTTGGTAATTAATGTCAACATATCTCTTGTTGGACTAATGCTTCTACCTAGTATGTTTCAGATAAGTTAAACAATGGAGTGGCATGGACTAGAGGATGTGGAACCCCTTCAAGATGCTGAGGACAAAGGATTGGCTCAAGCTCAAAGTTCAGGACTCTACATTTTCTATTTTAGTGATCCAAGATCACATTGAGTCCATAGGAAAGCCAATACAATTAAGAGGGGATGAGGTGTTGCTTAATGAGTTTCTTGCTCAAAGTGCTTAGTGATATGCTCCAAAGCCCTCCACCACTTTCTCATATCCACATATGTTCCAAACCAAAAGTCAAACTCGGCCCTACCGAAACTTTCTATCCGGCGCCACAGAGTTCTCTTGACATAGCCACTGCCAGAAACCCTAATCAATTCGGTCTCACCGATGGGATCTCGGTCTCACCGAGATGGGCTTGCAAACTCTCTGTTGCCTATTGCAATAATTCCGGTCCCACCGAGATATGCAATCGGTCCCACCGAGTTTGCTTGGCCAACTCTCTGTTTCGCTTATTACCCAAATCGGTCCCACCGAGTTTGTGTAATAGGTCAAACCGAGTTGAGGCTTTACCCTAACCCTAGCACATCGGTCGTACCGAGTTGACGTGTCGGTCCCATCGAAAATCCTAACGTTCACATTTTGAACTAAATCGGTTCGAACAAGTTTCATGATTTGGTCCCACCGAGTTTGGTAAATTGTGTGCAACGGTTAGATTTTGTGTGGAGGCTATATATACCCCTCCACCCACTCTTCATTCGTTGAGAGAGCCATCAGAAGATTCCTACACTTCCAATATACATTTTCTGTGAGAGAACCACCTACACTTGTGTTGAGGTCAAGATATTCCATTCCAACCACATAAATCTTGATCTCTAGCCATCCCCAAGTTGCTTTCCACTCAAATCTTCTTTCTACCAAATCCAATCCTATGAGAGAGAGTTGAGTGTTGGGGAGACTATCATTTGAAGCACAAGAGCAAGGAGTTCATCATCAACTCACCATTTGTTACCTCTTGGAGAGTGGTGTCTCCTAGATTGGCTAGGTGTCACTTGGGAGCCTCCGTCAAGATTGTGGAGTTGAACCAAGGAGTTTGTAAGGGCAAGGAGATCGCCTACTTCGTGAAGATCTACTCGAGTAAGGCAAGTCCTTCGTGGGCGACGACCATGGTGGGATAGACAAGGTTGCTTCTTCGTGGGTGGAGCCCTCCGTGGACTCGCGCAACCGTTACCCTTCGTGGGTTGAAGTCTCCATCAACATGGATGCACGATAGCACCACCTATCGGAACCACGGATAAAAAATCTCCGTGTCTCCAAATTGCGTTTGCACACACCAATCCCATCCCTTTACATTCCTGCAACTTGCATGCTTTACTTTCCGCTGCTCATATACTCTTGTCATGCTTGCTTGATATGTATTGTGAATGTTGAAACTTGTGCCAAAACTCCATTTCAACTTAAAGAAATTAAAAACTGCAACTTTTCTTACTTAGAGTCTATTCACCCCCCTTTAGACACCTCTTCTCAATCCTTTCAATTGGTATCAGTGCTTTGGTCTCCATTGCTTTGGTTTAATCACCATTGGAGGAAGATGGATGAGTCTACGTTGGGGATTCTTTGATGTAGAGTGCCTATTCTTGATGGAGAGTTCTTTCATGAATGGAAAAATGAGATGCTTGAGATTTTCAACGAATATCATTTGAACAAGTACATTACTAGTCCTTACATTTCCCCTAGTGATCCTTTGCATCCCACTCCCGATGAGGATCTTGACATGATCTGAAACCTTAGAACTGTTAATCTTATCACTAGAGGCTTGCCTAGAAACTTGATTGGATGTTTGCCTACTCTTGATTGTGCCTACACTATATGGAGATTTCTTGAGGAAAGATTTGTCAGGACCCCGATTCTATGTCACACCGATCTAGCCTGTAACACCTCATATCACTTTGCGGTCTCACACACGGTATTCCCACGGGTGTCGCCTTACCATGTCCCGGGACCGTTTGCGCCTTTTGGCTCACGTATATGATAGTGTCGCTAGCATCCATATGACAGAGAACCCGAGCCGACATGACTAGTCGTGAACCCAAAGTGGCACTAACTTACGGGGACAGGCATACATGAATCAACATCGAGCATGTCGGTCAGCAGCGTGCGAATCCGGGCTGTAGCACTGGGCTAACAGGACTCCGGTGAATCGGGCTGTAGCAGGCTAGGCAGGACTCCGGATGTCACCGCATGACATTTCCCTGAAGGGACAGACACAGGAACAAAGTGAATCACATGCCGGCCAGTCAAGTGTTCCGGAGCAGTAGTGCCGGCTAGCAGGACCCCAGTGAACCGGGCTGTAGCGGAATACTATGGCTCATGGAAGCACAAGACTACATTTCCCCATAAGAGAGGCTACCAAGGATAAACAACTAGGTTGTCGGATCCCACACATACCAAGCATTTCAATCATACACACAAAATGCTCGATATGTGTAATACAACATGGCATCACAGCATAACTCTACGACTCAAGTATTTATTCATTAGGCTCCGAGTAGCCAAGATATTACAAACATGGGTCTCATGACCCAACATTCAGAGCATACAAGCAACAAGCACATGCGGAAGCTTAACATGTCTGAGTACAGACATCTACAAATGAAAAAGGCTTGAGAAGCCTGACTATCTACAAGACCCTGCCGAGGGCACAAGATCGTAGCTGAGGTAACAAGCTAAACATCGAAGTCCACGAGGAACTACTAGCGAGACTGACGTCTCTCTGCAAAACATAAAATAGGCAAACGTGAGTACAAATGTACCCAACAAGACTTACATCAGAATGAACTACATATGCATCGGTATCAACAAAGGGGGTGGTGGAGTTTAACTGCAGCAAGCCAGCTTTGACTCGGTGGCAATCCTAAACTATGACCCGGTCTAGGTCAAACCTGACCAGTGGGGCCTGCTGGTCAGTGACTCAGTTAATTAACTGAGTTAATTAGCGCTAAGCTAACACTAACTAAAATGTCAGCAGGGCTGGGCCCACATGTCAGCGAGTCAGTGGGTTAACTAAGTTAATTAACACTAATTAAACCTAACACTAATTAAACAGGGGCCTGGGCCCACACGTCAGGACCCAGGGGAGGTCAAACCGGGGTCAACTCGGGCCAACGGGGTCAAACCCACCGGCGACTCGACGCCGGCGAGGCCAGACGCGGTGGAGGGCGTCGGAATCGAGCCACAGGGCACCAATTCAGGCGCGGATTGTTGCGTTCGGACGAGCGGAGTGGCGCGCGTCGAACGGTGGTGGTGGGAGGTGCTGGGGTGGCCGGAGCCAACGACGGCGAGCTCTTTTGCGGTCGCCGGAGTTCGGGCATCGACGGAAACGATGATGCAGGGTATGGCAGGAGCCACGGATGGGCGCGTTAGGCTCGTGGGGGTGCAGTGAGTTCAGTGGTGAGCTTGGAGGCACGCTTGCAGGGCCGTAGCCGCGGTGGCGACATGGCCGGCGGCGAGGAGCTATCGGCTCCGATGGCCACGGTGGTTAGAAGGCGCGAACGAGCACTGGGAGAGAGGGGAAAGGGGCAGGGGCTCACGGTGAATCCAGCAGAGGCAACGACGAGGCCGGGGAGGGACTGGAGCTCACGAATCCCCGGTGAGTTCGCCGGCGGCTAGAGGTTGAAGACAAGGTCGGGGACGACGCTGCAGGGCTTCCGGCGGGGCGTGGCTTGGTGGGGAGGAAGAGGGGGTTGAGGCGAAGCTTCTGAGCGCATCAGCGAGGCGAGGCAGTGGCTCTGGGCGTGGTGGTGCTCGTCGGTGGCGGCGGGCACGTTCGGTGAGGTGGCGAATGACGAGGAAGAGAGCAGGGGAGAGTGAGAGAGGTCGGGCGGATCGGGACGGCACCGGGTGTTCATCCACGCGTCCAGGGACTCGGCGGCAAGCAGGAGGTGGCGTGCGGTGGCCGCGCGCGCGTCGGGCACGCGCTGTGCATCCGACTGGCGGGAGTAAGAAGACCTCCCTGCCCATGGTGGGCTGGGCCGGCCAGACGGGCTGCCAGGTGGGCTGCGCCAGGTAACTTCTCTCTCTGTCTTTTATTTGTTTCTGTTTTCTATTTTTCTTTCTTTGTTTTGATTTGATTTACAAACCAACCCATTTTAAAACTTTCTGTAAATTTTTATGTGAGCTCAGGGAGCTAGTCCAAGGTCACATGCAAACTTACAAAAATACTTGAACTTTATTTCTTATATAACAGAAATAAATTCAACTCAAATATGTTATTGATCTAATTCAAAGGCCCAAAATAAATATCTCTGAGATTCCAAAAATATTGTTTTGAGTTTTACCTCTTGCCAATATTTTCAGAGACTAAGAGGAACATTTTCTTGGACTTCCTTGAAAATATTTTAATGTTGATTATTTTTGAAGTGATTTCTGAGGGTTTCAACTAACCTCAATTCAACTTTCAGAAATTTTAGACATGATGCATGAGTGCAGAAGCAACTATTTCACTCAGGTATTCTAGGGCTGTGACAACTCACCCCCACTAAACAAGAATCTCGTCCCGAGATTCAAGGCGTGAGGTAAGAAGACAGAGGGGGCAGCAACTAACACAATCTTCTAGATCCAACTGCTCTTCTCGAAGATGTTGATTCATTGCATCATATTGATCTTGACATCTTTGCTTTCGAGATCTTCACCCAACATGACAAGGGAAAGAGAGGGAAGCTCTACAGGATTCGATCTTCACGAAGATCAAGCAAATCATGATCAACTCACGGAATGAGATGTAGTAACATCTCTCGAACATAGACACAAAACACACATCGAGAGGGATGGAAGAAACAGATGGTGAAAGTTCAATTTGGTAGGCAACAATTCCACACCTAAGAAGATGGTGGACAAAGTCAGAGTAGCGAGGAGTTAATTGCTATGATTCCATAACGGGGCACCTTAGGAAAGGTGACTCGTAGAATTACTCCCTTAAGTGGCAAAAAGAATTACTTTTGATTTAGAAATCATTGAGACTCTTTATACTAGCCTAAGGCAATCACAATCGATCATTTGAAGGAGTTCGAAGGAATGGCATACCCGGACTAGAATGGACGATGTGGACTACCTTGTTGAAGACAACGCAAGGAAAGATTTTTGCTTGTCATCGGAAATGGATGGGACCCATGGTAGGACCACTTATGAAGATGATCCTGAACAACAATTGCTGAGAAGGGCAGTCCAAGGGAGATTGGCACAAGGCGGTGCAAGCTGGGAATGAAATGCAAATGTCAGGAATATTCCAACCATCATATCTGCCTGAGATTCAGATCTGGTTGGTGTCAGGACATTCCAGACTCATCAAGTCTAGAAAGAGAAATGAAAGTTTGCAACACAAATCGACGAGATGACGTTGTGAGATTCTCGGGGAATGAACTACGATAGCAAGCTCCAAAACATGAGCTGGTGCTGCAACATGCATGTGAACATCTTGTCCAAGACAAGCATGACCACAGAGTAGTCTTACAATAAAAACTACCGAGTTCTGGTTGGGAACCATCATCGAGGATAACGGAATCTTGTACAAATCCGTCTGGTACCTTCAGGACTAGCACTTAGAACTTATTATCCTTGATCAAATCAATTAGTGGCTTGGTGTGCTAGGAATTGCATATGGAATGAAGATGATCAGTCTATCAGACCATAGAATACTTCGCACAGGCATGACTGACTTGGGATGATTCCAAAGGAAGCAAAAACAAACTTTCTCGAATTCACGGCGGCAACTTACACCTAATGCACGTGTCAAAGGAAGTCACTCTTTTCATCCAAACATAGGCTTCATGAACGGAACACGAAGATAATGCTTACAAAAGTTTCCAACACTATCTTGATGTTCAACATGAATCATGGAGGAGACAAAATGTTGCTGATGGGCTCAATAGCAACTCATCGGAATTTCCATATCACTAGACTTCCACCATTATGGGAAGACGGTGTTAGCATTGGTCAGACCAAAAGATGTAATGGTGTATGCTCGAGGGATCAACCACGAGTAAGACAACATTACGAACATCGTTGGTTCTCATTTGACTTGACGATAGCCCATACTCAAGTCAAAGTTTTGACAAGGCAATAGATCCAACAACTGATCACAAGGACCAATCGATGGAGATATCATCTTTCTTCAACACACACACAAAAGATATACCTTTGGAATGAACTAAGTCAGATAAAGCTTTATCTTCCAACTCCCCAAGTTGTTGTTTAGCTCAACCGACTAGTTCAGGGTATCCAACACAAAATCTTAGAGAATGGGTGGTTTGGAGGAAAACCAACATGATCACGAACTCAACATAGCGGTCAGGTGACAACCTGGTAATACTTCCGAGAAGATATTCGAAACATCATGAACCACCAATATGTTACTAAGCTCGAGAACAATCTTGCTTTTCAGAGCAAGACGATATGATCAAATAAGCAAGGGATTGAATAATCCTAACTCATTGATCGAAGAGTGCACCGGAAATAAGGACTAGGTAGCACAATCTATCTTAGAATGATGATTCAATAACCAACATGCTAAGAATGAGAATATTGTCCATTTACTACCAAGCAACGAGTTGCTCGGAGTACTGATTTCACACATCACAATTCACTTGTCGGCATACCGGTTACAACAACACGATGACCGAGGAATGAATGATGATGGTGAGAAGTATCACTGCATCAAGAATTCATAAGAGATAGTGTAATTCCTATGATATTCTTGACATAAATAGGGTAATACTCCAGGGTAGAACAGAGCAAAAGCTGGATTGACATTTGATCTGCAGAGCACAACTACTTTGACCCAATCCTAGAAATGGATGAGATACTGGAGTTTGTTTCTCCTAGTCATTCTGAAATAGAATGGCTCGACGGACCACAAGAATAATAAGCATCGATAACACGAATGCACAACTACTCCTGACTATCAATTGATAGCCGAGGGCCAGAATACAACTAAAGAGGGACAACTCAAAGGAACATATAACTTTCTGAGTTGTGGATGCATAGATTAGTATGTCGAATCAAGTTCAACAGGTTTCTTCCGGATAACCCATGCAGAGAAGGTAGGACTGGCAGATTCACAATTCTTGAATGGAGAACCCATTAAGAGCGCTCTTATTGTGATCTTTTGGTTCAAAGGCTTTTTCCATATTGGTTCATGGTATTGGAAGAAGGATATACCACGGACCTCGAGGACTATCGCAAGGTTACTAATATCTTAAGGGAACTAGCAAATACTAACAACATGAAGTAGGGTGAATCTCGGGTTCAAAAACCCAGGAATATAATACCTACTAACTAATAACATCATGGGATGCTTTCGAGAATGGTGGCCAGAATCATCACACCTGGAACACAAAACATGGCTAGATTACTGGGTGACTCCCTAAAACACCTAGGGTCATAATAATAGCTCCAACATATATGTCGAGGCAACAGAGTACCTCAACTCACCGATTAGTGTGATTAATCTGGCCCAAATGGACATCAGGAACATGGAGGAATGATTGCAAGTGCATCAGGCTATCTAGAAACCTGGGATGACTCGGACAGCATAACGGCTGTAAATGCTTAGAAAAAGATTTGAGACATTCACAAGGATTTGCATAGTCACTTAACAACATCATATCAAGGTTCTGGTTCAACGGACAACATAAAAAAGTAGTAGAAACTGAATTGAGGCCTGAAACCGACAATCCTGTAAGTCTGTACCATAGTAACTCGTCATCCTAATAGATAGATGAGAAGGCCTAGTTCTTAATCCCCGTAGAAAAGAAGAGGTGGACCCAGATCAGAAGGGCATAAGGTAAAGGAGTAAAAAGAGCCTTACGTTCCCTTCCCCAATCAATTCCCTTACATAACTAAAGCATTTCTAGACACAACTTCGATCGGTTTGGCTTGGTAATCCTACAGGCAGTCAGGCTCTGATACCAACGCTGTCAGGACCCCGATTCTAAGTCACACTGATCTAGCCTGTAACACCTCATATCACTTTGCGACCTCATGCACGGTATTCCCACGGGTGTCGCCTTACCATGTCCCGGGACCGTTTGCGCCTTTTGGCTCACGTATATGATAGTGGCACTAGCATCCATATGACAGAGAACCCAGGCCGATAAGACTAGTCGTGAACCCAAAGTGGCACTAACTTACGGGGACAGGCATACATGAATCAACATCGAGCATGTCGGTCAGCAGCGTGCGAATCCGGGCTGTAGCACTGGGCTAACAGGACTCCGGTGAACCGGGCTGTAGCAGGCTAGGCAGGACTCCGGATGTCACCGCGTGACATTTCCCCGAAGGGACAGACACAGGAACGAAGTGAATCACATGCCGGCCAGTCAAGTGTTCCGGAGCAGTAGTGTTGGGCTAGCAGGACTCCGGTGAACCGGGTTGTAGCGGACTACTATGGCTCATGGAAGCACAAGACTACATTTCCCCATAAGAGAGGCTACCAAGGATAAACAACTAGGTTGTCGGATCCCACACATACCAAGCATTTCAATCATACACACAATATGCTCGATATGTGTAAACACAACATGGCATCACAGCATAACTCTACGACTCAAGTATTTATTCATTAGGCTCCGAGGAGCCAAGATATTACAAACATGGGTCTCATGACCCAACATTCAGAGCATACAAGCAACAAGCACATGCGGAAGCTTAACATGTCTGAGTACAGACATCTACAAATGAAAAAGGCTTGAGAAGCCTTACTATCTACAAGACCCTGCCGAGGGCACAAGATCGTAGCTGAGGTAACAAGCTAAACATCGAAGTCCACGCGGAACTACTAGCGAGACTGACGTCTCTCTGCAAAACATAAAATAGGCAAACGTGAGTACAAATGTACCCAGCAAGACTTACATCAGAACTAACTACATATGCATCGGTATCAACAAAGGAGGTGGTGGAGTTTAACTGCAGCAAGCCAACTTTGACTCGGTGGCTATCCTAAACTATGACTGCAAGTAACTCTTTTGAGGTGGCGCACACGAGTCCACATATTCACCATATCAATACACCACTATGGATCCGCTCCCATCTCCCTACGAGAAGGCCATCCATAGCACTCACGCTTATCTTGCGCATTTTAGAGTATCCACTTTCACTTGTCTATGAACTGCATAGGCAACCAAGTAGTCCTTTACTGCAGACGCGGCTATTCGAATAGATGATGTTAACCCTGCAGGGGTGTACTTCTTCACACACGCTCTCGCCACTTACCGCCATGTACACGTCATGTATCTCGGCAACCTTCAAGCGGAAGCCTGGCGAGCGTGTCGGCCACGGCCTACCTAAACACTCAAGTATCTAGTCCAGGTTTATCGCCTATTCAGGTTCCATCCGCAGGGAGTCCGGCCGAAGTTTCCACATACGGCCCCGAACGATGTGAGCAGGGTTCCCGAGACACCAAACGGGCGCCCGGTACACCGTGCCATGTGCCTACCGCATCACAGCCCATCCCTCGGGTCAGCGCTGTGCACGGCCTCCAGCATACTACAAACACCAGAAACTACTTGCAACTCCTAGACAGAGGACAAGGGTGGATAAGAAGCTGAGAGGGTCCATTGGTTTCGGGCCCAATGCATGATAGTAGCTGAATCTTAAATCACACATACAGATCTCAGTGCTTAAGGACGGTTTCAATGAAACAACCCACCATGTACTCCTACATGGCCTCTCATCGATACCTTTACCAAATCGTGTTCACACACTTAGCTCACAACAGTAGGACATGTTCACACACCTCCGATTCATTCCCGATGAATCAGACCTAACACAACTCTAAGAAATAGCAGGCACGACAAACAAGCATGAATGAGTAGGCACATCAGGGCTCAAACAACTCCTACTCATGCTAGTGGGTTTCATCTATTTACTGTGGCAATGACATGTCATGCAGAGGATAAGGGGTTCAACTACCGCAGCAAGTAACAGTTGAATCGTTGTTATCCTAATGCAGTAAAAGAGAGCAGGAGCGAGAGAGTGGGATTGTATCAGAATGAACAAGGGGGGTTTGCTTGCCTGTCACTTTTGAGGATGATATAGCTCTTCATCGGTGTCATCGAACTCATCAGGAACATACGTCTACCAAGGGGGAACAACCACCGGCAAACACAGAAAGAACACAATCAATGCAATGCACAATATGATGCATGATCATGACATGTCAATATGTTGTGATTTGAGCTAATGCAGCTAAGAACAGAAGGGTTTGAGCTGATTTGAACCAAAGGTTCAAATTCAAATTCAAACTAAGAACTTATAAAGTGCATTATCATGTTTTGATCTAAACAGCAAGGTTAAGTTGTTTAAACATGCATGAAACCAGTACAGATGGATAGACTGGATTTTTCTGATCATTTTTCATATATAATTTATTTCATTCTGAGTTATAGATTATTTTCTATGATTTTTAGAAGTTAGCACTATTTTCTGAAATTTTCTGAATAAGAATAAATCCTGAAAAGCCTATTACTGCGTCAGCATTGCATCATGCTGACCTCAGCAGGTCAACTGACGCGGTCCAGGTCAAACCTGACCAGTGGGGCCCGCTGGTCGGTGACTCAGTTAATTAACTGAGTTAATTAGCGCTAAGCTAACACTAACTAAAATGTCAGCAAGGCTAGGCCCACATGTCAGCGAGTCAGTGGGTTAACTAAGTTAATTAACACTAATTAAACCTAACACAAATTAAACAAGGGCCTAGGCCCACATGTCAGGACCCAGGGGAGGTCAAACTGGGGTCAACCCGGGCCAGCGGGGTCAAACCCACCGGCGAGGCCAGACTCGGTGGAGGGCGTCGAAATCGAGCCACAGGGCACATATTCAGGCGCGGCTTCTTGCGTTCGGACGAGCGGAGTGGCACGCGTCGAACTGTGGCGGGGGGAGGTGCTGGGGTGGCCGGAGCCGACGGCGGCGAGCTCTTTTGCGGTCGCCGGAGTTCGGGCATCGACGGAAACGACGATGCAGGGCATGGCAGGAGCCGCAGATGGGCGCGTTAGGCTCGTGGGGGTGCAGTGAGTTCAGTGGTGAGCTTGGACGCGTGCTTGCAGGGCCGTAGCCGCAGTGGCGAGATGGCCGGCGGCGAGGAGTATCGGCTCCGATGGCCACGGTGGTTAGAAGGCGCGGACGAGCACGAGGAGAGAGGGGAAAGGGGCAGGGGCTCACGGTGAATCCAGCAGAGGCAACGGCGAGGCCGGGGAGGGACTGGAGCTCGCGAATCCCCGGTGAGTTCGCCTGCGGCTAGAGGTTGAAGACGAGGTCATGGACGATGCTGCAGGGCTTCCGGCGGGGTGTGGCTCGGAGGGGAGGAAGAGGTGGTCGAGGCGAAGCTTCTAAGCGCATCGGTGAGGCGAGGCAGTGGCTCTGGGCGCGGTGGTGCTCGTCGGCGGCGGCGGGCGCATTCGATGAGGTGGGGAATGACGAGGAAGAGATCAGGGGAGAGTGAGAGAGGTCGGGCGGATCAGGACGGCACCGGGCGTTCATCCACGCGTCCAGGGACTCGGCGGCAAGTAGGAGGTGGCGTGCGGTGGCTGCGCGCGCGTCGGGCACGCGCTGTGCATCCGACTGACGGGAAGAAGAAGACCTCCCTGCCCCTGGTGGGCTGGGCCGGCCAGACGGGCTGCCAGGTGGGCTGTGCCAGGTAGGTGGCCAGGTAACTTCTCTCTCTGTCTTTTATTTGTTTCTGTTTTCTATTTTTCTTTCTTTGATTTGATTTGATTTGATTTACAAACCAAACCATTTTAAAACTTTCTGTAAATTTTTATGTGAGCTCAGGGAGCTAGTCCAAGGTCACATGCAAACTTACAAAAATACTGACTTTATTTCTTATATAACAGAAATAAATTCAACTCAAATATGTTATTGATTTAATTCAAAGGCCCAAAATAAATATCTTTGAGATTCCAAAAATATTGTTTTGAGTTTTACCTCTTGCTAATATTTTCAGAGACTAAGAGGAACATTTTCTTGGACTTCCTTGAAAAGATTTTAATGTTGATTATTTTTGAAGTGATTTCTGAGGGTTTCAACTAACCTCAATTCAACTTTCAGAAATTTTAGACATGATGCATGAGTGCAGAAGCAACTATTTCACTCAGGTATTCTAGGGCTGTGACAAGATTTCCAAACTATTCCTTGCAAAACTTAGATGAAATTCTTCATAAGTCTATTGCCTTGAGTAAGATGAATTCTAGTGATCCTAAGTTTGGTGATTGTCTATTTGAGCTTACCAATCTCATGCGTGCCAAAGGAGATGTTGGAATCATTAGCAATATCATATCCGAAGCTATTAGAATTCATAAAGATGACCATTGTGATGATCATTTATCTAAAGAATTACCCTCTCTAGGAATTGATCAAATACAAGACGATGTTGAACATGGATACTACGATGAGGATGATGATAGTGACAGTGATCTTGACGATGCGATGAGACACTTTGGTCTTATGGCTAATCTTCGCGGCTACATGGCTGGAGGATAGGAATGGGTCCTTGATAGTGGATGTACTGATCATATGACCGGAGACAAAGATATGTTTCGTGAGCTTGCTGAAAACGACGGCCCTCGAAAGTATGTCACTTTTGGTGATAACTCAAAGGGTAAGGTGGTTGGCCTCGGTAAGGTGGCCATCTCACATGATAGCTCCATACAAAATGTCATGCTCGTTGAATCCCTTGGGTACAATTTACTTTCAGTATCTAGACTTGCTGATTTGGGTTTCAATGTCCTATTTACTGAAGTAGATTGCCAAGTGTTTCGAAGAGACAATCATAAAATGGTCTTTACCGATATACGTAGAGGTGATCTTTACATTGTTGATTTCACTAAAAAGGCTCAACCCAGAACTTGCTTAATTGCTAAATCTTCTAAAGGCTGGTTGTGGCATAGATGGTTAGGTCATGTGGGCATGCGAAATCTTGATAAGCTTATTAAAGGTGATCATATCCTTGGAGTAAAAGATGTTATATTTGACAAGTATAGACTTTGTAGTGCTTGTCAAGCAGGAAAACAAGTTGGAGGGAGTCACCCCGTGAAGAACATCATGACCACGAGAAGACCGCTCGAGCTACTTCACATGGATCTCTTTCGTCCCAATGCCTACAAGAGTCTCGGTGGTAACTCATTTGGTCTAGTCATAGTCGATGATTTTTCAAGATTTACGTGGGTGATCTTTCTTGATGATAATCCGCAGGTCCAAAAGATCTTCAAAAACTTCGCTAGGAAGGCCCAAAATCAATTTGAAGTGAAGATCAAGAAGGTTCGGAGCGACAATGGAACGGAGTTCAAGAACGCAAATGTGGATACCTTTCTTGACAAAGAGGGGATTTCACACGAGTTCTCGGCTACGTACACACCTCAACAAAATGGAGTTGTTGAGAGGAAGAACTGGACTCTTATTGAGATGGCAAGAACGATGCTTGATGAGTACAAGACTCCAAAACACTTTTGGACGGAAGTGGTTGAGACAGCTTGTCATGCAACAAATCGCTTGTATCTTCACAAGCTACTCGGCAAGACGACATATGAGCTTCTCACCAGTAACAAACCCCAAGTTGGATACTTTCGAGTATTTGGCTCAAAGTGCTACATTCTTGTTAAGCATCATCATTCTAAATTTGCTCCTAAATCTCATGAAGGTTTCCTACTTGGTTATGGCTCAAACTCTCACACTTACCGTGTCTACAACAATTTCACCCGAAAGGTTGAAGAGACGGTAGATGTGAAGTTTGATGAATCTAACGGGTCGCAAGTAGAGCAAATGCCAATTGATGTAGGAGACAAAGACCCTTCAGAAGCAATCCAAGACTTGTCTATTGGCAAGATTCGTCCAAGGGAGGTGAAGGAGAGTACCTCGTCCGTCCAAGTGGAAGCTTCCACCTCACGACAAGGTGAACCAAGAGCTCATACGGAAGCATCCACAAGTGGGACACACCAAGACGAAGAAAACGAGGAAGTACACCAAGATGAACATCAACAACCTCCTTCTCCACCACGACAAGAGAATGACAATGTCAACAATGAAGAAGGCCAAGAAGAAGGACAAGATGAAGAGGATGTTCCACCCCGAGCCAAGCAAAAGCTCCCATGAGTTCGAGCAAGAGTCACCAAAGACCATCCCGTCGAGCAAATCTACAATGATATCCAAACCGGGAGAATCACTCGCTCTAAAACTTGTTTGGCTAACTTTTTTGAACATTATTCATTCATCTCTAGCATTGAACCTATGAAGGTTGAAGAAGCATTGGAAGATCCGGATTGGATAAACGCCATGCATGAAGAGCTACACAACTTTGAGAGAAATCAAGTGTGGACATTGGTTGAGAAGCCCGACAACAACCACAACATCATCGGTACCAAATGGGTGTTTCACAACAAGCAAGATGAAGATGGACAAGTTGTTCGCAACAAAGCACGTCTAGTCGCCCAAGGCTACACTCAAGTCGAAGGTATGGACTATGGTGAGACATATGCCCCCGTTGCTAGACTTGAGTCCATTCGCATCTTACTTGCTTATGCTAATCACCATGATATCACCTTGTACCAAATGGACATTAAAAGTGCTTTTCTAAATGGTGAAATAGAGGAGGAAGTTTATGTTAAGCAACCTCCCGGCTTTGTCAATCCTAAGAAACCTAATCATGTTTAGAAACATCACAAAGCTCTTTATGGTCTTAAACAAGCTCCTAGAGCGTGGTATAAATGCTTTACCAAGTTCCTTATTGAAAAAGGCTTTGAAATTGGAAAAATAGATTCTACTCTTTTTACTAAAAGGGTTAATGTCGAACTATTTGTGTGCCAAATCTATGTTGATGATATTATATTTGGTTCGACTAACCCTCACTTTAGTGAGAAGTTTGGAAAGCTATGTCAGAGAAGTTTGAGATGTCTATGATGAGTGAACTCAAATTCTTTCTCGGTTTGCAAATCAAGCAAACTATGGAAGCTACCTTTGTCTCTCAAACAAAGTACACCAAGGACTTATTCAAGAAGTTCAATATGCAAGAATGCAAAGGTATGACTACACCCATGCCTACTAGTGGACATCTTGATTTGACCAAAGATGGTGAACCAGTTGATCAACAGGTTTACCGCTCCATGATTGGTTCATTGTTATATCTATGTGCCTCTCGTCCCGATATTATGCTAAGTGTGTGCATGTGTGCACGATATCAAGCGGCCCCTAAAGAATGTCATCTTAAGGCTGTGAAAAGGATAGTGAGATACTTAATACACACACCAAATTTTGGCATTTGGTATCCTAAGAGGTCTTCTTTCGATCTTGTTTGTTACTCCAATTCGGACTATGCCGGAGACAAGGTTAATAGAAAGTCCACTTCAGTTACTTGTCAATTTCTTGGTAGATCTCTTGTGTCTTGGTCCTCCAAGAAACAAAACTCGGTATCCTTATCCACCACTGAAGCGGAATACATTGCCGCTGGTTCATGTTGTGCTCAATTACTTTGGATGACCCAAACTCTCAAGGACTATGGGAAATATGTGAAACATGTTCCATTGCTTTGTGACAATGAAAGTGCTATCAAGATTTCTCACAATCCCGTTCAACATTCTCGAACTAAGCATATTGAAGTTCATCATCATTTCATTCGAGATCACGTTGCCAAAGGGGACATTGATCTTAAGCATGTTCGCACCGATAAGCAATTGGCGGATATATTTACCAAACCGCTTGATGAGAAAGTCTTTTGCCATTTGAGAGGTGAATTGAACATCATTGATGCTTCAAACTTGGAGTAGGAACTCCATTTGGATACATGCAAGGCATGAGCCTTTGACTAATCCTTGATATTTCTTTCATGTTGCTATTTATATGTCTTGGATATATTTGCACTCTTGCATGCTATCTAACCCTTGTAGGTACTTGGATGAATCTAAATCTATGAGATCTCAACCCACTCACATCTTGAGAAATTTCTACATCACCAAGTCTCTACACAATGGTGGTTGAAAACAAGGAAGCATGAAAATCTCCAAACATATCCTTTGACAAATTCTATATTAAGTTCTATGATTGTCATTTTGGATACACAAGTGCTCTTCGTTGCAAGACTAACCCATGTAGGTAGATGAACTCAAACTCCAAGTGGTGCTCTCAACTCTTGATGAGCTACATCAACCTTGAGCAACCCACACAAGTTCAACTACATGATCAAGATCAACACCATCACCCAAGGTATGTTATTCCATCTTAGAGAAGCTTTACTCCAAGTCATGGGTCAAAGCAACTCAACAAGATGAGAATACATCAAGATGCTTAAACAAAAAATGTTAACCCCATTTTGAACTTACACGATGAGTATGACCTATGATCAAGTGCCCTCACTTGACTCCTAAGTCAATATACTCTAACATTGGTGACTTTGTCGCTGCCCAATTCTAGATGAAGTTCTCTTGTGTTTTTTCTATGCTCTTGCATTTGTCTCATGCATATTTGTTTCCCCTTTCAAAAAAAACTTCATCTAGATTTCTTTTCTGTTCTGCATTCCCTGCATCCAATTCATTACAAATCTTTCAGCAAATTCCTTGAAAATCCTTGTGAGATCTTACTTGCCTAGTGAGCTGAGGTGACAAGTGTTCTCACTGTGATGAACTCGGTCACACCGGTTTGTTTCCTTCGGTCCAACCGAATTCTTTCGGCGCCACCGAAGCACACAACTCGGTGCCACCGATTTCACTGCATGAAAGACAGCTTGCCACCTATTCCTGCATTCTTTTTGCTCCAGCTCCACTCAATGATTCTTGTCCTCTATCAGCATCACATTCGACTTGCTGCTTTTCTTTGTGACTCAAGGACCAAACCCATTTTTAACAAAAATCCAGAAGAACCCTTCTTGGAAATTGATGTCAAAGGGGGAGAGCGAGATCACATCAAAGCTTAATCATTTCTATAGGGGGAAAGAATACTCAGGGGGAGAAATTTCTTCAACTGGGAGAAAGAGGTATCACATCAAAAAACCCAGATGCTTGGTGTTCAAGAGGAGAGAAGTCACATGTCTTTAAGAGGGGAAAGACATGTTCATATTTGATTGTTTGCATTAACTCTGTTTCTTTACTTTGCTCTGATTTTCTGTTCCCTATCTTCTCCCAGTATCCCATTCTAGATTCAGGGGGAGCAAGACACCTGAGGGAATTCATTGCACATCTTTACCTTTGGGGACATGACTGTATCCAATAGAGTACTTAGTACTCACTCTCTACATGTCATCCCAGTCTTGGTACTCTTGTGGTTTCTTTTGTTCGCTCTGGCTAGTAGGTGTATCTGTGTTATCTAACCTTGTTTACTCAGGTTCATTCCTTCCTAAGCCAACTCAAGACCACAAGGTAAGTATATGCATCACAGTCATGTGTATGAGGATTTCTTGCTGATGTACATACTGTTTGCAAGAAGGACTCATGAGCATGAAGGTACATTTCCTATATTCACATCATTTGCTCTGATGCATATAGCCAAGATACATGTAACACATTGCTTCACATGCTCCTATATTCCATATTTACATGATTGCATACATGTAGGGGGAGCCTATGCATGTTACATGTCTTTCCAAAGCTTTACTTGTTATTCTCTATATCTTTATCTAAAGCTTTGATGTATGTTGTCATCAATTACCAAAAAGGGGGAGACTGAAAGCACGAGTGCTCCCTGGGTGATTTTGGTAATTAATGTTAACATATCTCTTGTTGGACTAATGCTTCTACCTAGTATGTTTCAGATAAGTTCAACAATGGAGTGGCATGGACTAGAGGATGTGGAACCCCTTCAAGATGCTGAGGACAAAGGATTGGCTCAAGCTCAAAGTTCAGGACTCTACATTTTCTATTTCAGTGATCCAAGATCACATTGAGTCCATAGTAAAGCCAATACTATTAAGAGGGGACGAGGTGTTGCTTAATGAGTTTCTTGCTCAAAGTGCTTAGTGATATGCTCCAAATCCCTCAATCACTTTCTCATATCCACATATGTCCCAAACCAAAAGTCAAACTCGGCCCTACCGAAACTTTCTATCCGGCGCCACCGAGTTCTCTTGACATAGTCACTGCCAGAAACACTAATCAATTCGGTCTCACTGATGGGATCTCGGTCTCACAGAGATGGGCTTGCAAACTCTCTGTTGCCTATTGCAATAATTTCGGTCCCACCGAGATATGCAATCGGTCCCACCGAGTTTGCTTGGCCAACTCTCTGTTTCACTTATTACCCAAATCGGTCCCGCCGAGTTTGCGTAATCGGTCAAACCTAGTTGAGCCTTTACCCTAACCCTAGCACATCGGTCCTACCGAGTTGACGTGTCCGTCCCACCGAAAATCCTAACGTTCACATTTTGAACTAAATCGGTCTGACCGAGTTTGGTAAATTGTGTGTAACGGTTAGATTTTGTGTGGAGGCTATATATACCCCTCCACCCACTCTTCATTCGTTGAGAGAGCCATCAAAACATGCCTACACTTCCAATCTACATTTTTTGAGAGAGAACCACCTACACTTGTGTTGAGGTCAAGATATTCCATAGAACCACCTACACTTGTGTTGAGGTCATGATATTCCATTCCAACCACATAAATCTTGACCTCTAGCCATCCCCAAGTTGCTTTCCACTCAAATCTTCTTTCCACCGAATCCAATCCTATGAGAGAGAGTTGAGTTTTGGGCAGACTATCATTTGAAGCACAAGAGCAAGGAGTTCATCATCAACACACCATTTGTTACCTCTTGGAGAGTGGTGTCTCCTAGATTGGCTAGGTGTCACTTGGGAGCCTCCGTCAAGATTGTGGAGTTGAACCAAGGAGTTTGTAAGGGCAAGGAGATCGCCTACTTCGTGAAGATCTACCCGAGTAAGGCAAGTCCTTTGTGGGTGACGACCATGGTGGGATAGACAAGGTTGCTTCTTCGTGGACCCTTCATGGGTGGAGCCCTCCGTGGACTGGCGCAACCGTTACCCTTCGTGGGTTGAAGTCCCCATCAACGTGGATGTATGATAGCACCGCCTATCGGAACCACGGATAAAAAATCTCCGTGTCTCCAAATTGCGTTTGCACACTCCAATCCCATCCCTTTACATTCCTGCAAATTGCATGCTTTACTTTCCGCTGCTCATATACTCTTGTCATGCTTGCTTGATATGTATTGTGAATGTTTAAACTTGTGCCAAAACTCCACTTCAACTTAAAGATATTTAAAACTACAACTTTCCTTACTTAGAGTCTATTCACCCCCCTCTAGACACCTCTTCTCGATCCTTCCAGTTCTCGAACTCGAGTTGCATGCAGTCGGTGTGTGGAGGAGGGGAGAGGGCGCGGCCCGAGTCGGAGAAGGAGAAGAACATCGTGACGGGGTCCACCATCGGGGCTGGCAGCGCTCTGGGGTGTAGGGGCAGGTGTCGGTGTCAAGACCGGCGGATCTCGGGTAGGGGGTCCCGAACTGTGCGTCTAAGGTTGATGGTAACAGGAGACGGGGGACACAATGTTTACCCAGGTTCGGGCCCTCTCTATGGAGGTAATACCCTACTTCCTGCTTGATTGATCTTGATGAATATGAGTATTACAAGAGTTGATCTACCTCGAGATTGTAATGGCTAAAACCCTAAAAGTCTAGCCTGTATGACTATGATTATCCTTGTCTATACGGACTAAGCCCTCCGGTTTATATAGACACCCGAGGGGACTAGGGTTGTACAATGTCGGTTACAGAGAAAGGAATCTTCATATCCGGGTGCCAAGCTTGCCTTCCACGCCAAGGAGAGTCCCATCCGGACACGGGCGAGAGTCTTCGGTCTTGTATCTTCACAATCCATCAGTCCGGCCCATGTCCAACAGGCCGGACGCCTGAGGACCCCTTGGTCCAGGATTCCCTCAGTATCCCCCGAACCAGGCTTTCAATGACGATGTGTCCGGCGCACAGATTGTCTTCGGCATTGCAAGGCTGGTTCCTCCTCCGATGACTTCAAAGAGTTGTATTTGGCCTTCCATATAATGTCGTACCCATCGTCTTCTGTGCATCATAGCTTCAGCTTCCACGTGTCAAGTGAATACGAGAGGTCAGGGTATTTTTTTGCATGTAACACCCCGACCATGTAAGAAAAGCGTCTATTTAAAGGGATTGGATCTCAGATCCGTTCCACATCACGCGGAAAATCCTCAGAACTTGCTAGGAGAGACCACTCCAACATGGCTAGAGCTCCCAGTTCTTCCTCCCGTCCCCACGGCCCCGAAAAAGGCGATTGGGAGAGATGTTCTGTATCCCACGGTCAGCTAGTGAAGCTGCAAACACAGGGATCCCCCCCCCGCGGATTTGGTCCCCGTTCGAGCAGGATTGACTTCCTTCAACGGTGGGGCTCAGGCGGAGAATTTCCCCAATCCATCCAGGGGGAACGAGTGTGCTTCGTTCCCTACTTGTTGAGAGGCGTTGGATTTCTAATCCACCCGTTCCTCCGAGGACTTCTGGAGTATTATGGCCTCCAACTACACAATTTCACCCCTGCCTCCATCCTGCAGATCGCGGGTTACGTTGCTCTTTGTGAGCTATTCCTGGGTTGTGAGGCCCATTTTGAATTGTGGTGGAGGCTATTCTGCCTCGTCACTTGTAACCAAGAGGGATCAATATTTGAAGTAAGCGGAGCCGAGGTATGGCGCATCGCCGGGACCGGATACCCGTCCGGCACGCCGAAGAAGGCGTCCGAAGAGTGGCCTTCCGAGTGGTTCTATATTGAGGACGTCGCCCTTCCTGACCCAGTCCGAATGGGTTTGCCCGAATTTTCAAGCGCTTCGCTGAAGAAACGCCACAGCTGGCGCCCTTGGAGCCTCGAGGAGGAAGACAGTACGGAAGTCCGTCAATTGATGGGCAAGATAAAGACGCTCGCTCAGCCCGGTTTATCAATAGTCGAGGTAATGGCGACTTCCATAGCGCGGGGGGTTCAGAAACTCCAATATAGAGGGCTTCCCATGTGGCACTATAATGGGGAAGATGACGCCTCTCGCTGCGGTCAGAAGGGTCCAGACACCCCCGCCGCTTTGGCCGAAATATTGGCCGAACTAGTCAAAGGGGAGAAAGAGGAATTCACTCGTATCAAGCACCGAGATGGATTTTCCATGTACAATCCTCCTAGCTGGGTGAGTTCCAATCCTACTACTCTACCCAGTCTACTCCCTGAGTCAATTTTAATTAACCTTGATCCGTCCATTTGGAACAGGAACGGTGAAAGATCACCAAGGGGCTCCACAGCCCCGCCCCACAACCAGAGGTCCACAACCGGGACCTTGACCCTGTATTCGAAGAGAATCCAGACATATTCGTGGAGCTCGAGAATGGGGTGTTCTACCAGGCGAGCTATGACGGCACGGAAGTGGCCATCACCGCCGACTATCCCGATCTTCTCCCAGCCTCACACGTAAGTAATCAGGAGACATCTCCTCTGAAAGAGCTTCCTTATTCTGCCTCACCCACCGCGGCACGCCATGCTACACCAGAGGCAACTCCAAAGAGAGCGGCGCCCACGCCGGGCAAGCCTTCAAAGAGGAATGCAAACGAAGACACGACCGAGACTTCATCAAAGAGGTATGGCTTTGTAATTATGTTCCTTGGCAGTCACATCCAACTGTGACATTGTCCGTTTGTGCGTTATCAGGAAAAGCATTCACCGGACTATGTCCGGGGGTCCTGCCGATCACACTCCCAATAGCCAGGTTCCAGACCCTGCCGTGAAGACGGGGGCTGATGCGGGAGTGACACCGGATTGTCCTTTGGCAGAGGACTCGGATGATGTATCCGTCACAAACTCAGAAGTGGAGAGCGCCATGAATCATCGGCGCCGGAGGGCCGTTCTATGCGACCCCGACTTTAGAAAAGAGGCATTCAAGGCCTTTAGCTCGGCTGATGCATACATCCGAGCTGCTCGAGGCGGGCTTACCAGAGCCACAGACCAGTATTTGAAAGATATACGGGTAAGTTTACATTGTCCAAATATGGTAATTATATACCAGTAGCCCCCGAGACTTGAAACAGTTGATACAACTGATTTAAGGATCTTTGTATAACCAGGTGCTTACGGAGAAGAACAACCTGCTGTCTCAAGAACTGGAAAAGTGTCAGACCGAGCTAAATGCCGCTATCGTTGAACTGGAAAAATCCAAGAAGGCATCTCCTGGTAATATTCCCCTCTATCGAGAAAATATATTTATATACCAGCAATGCTAATAGTGTTGCGTATCTCATGGAATGAGCGTCAGATAAACTGAAGGAGGCACTGGAAGTCGCGCCAGTGGGTGAACAAGAAGCCAAAAGGCAACGGGCCGCGGGCGAACGTATACTGACACGGGTCAGGGAGGAGAAAAACAAACTCCAGGATACCAATACCCAGCTGGGCGAAGAACTGAAAGATGTGCTGGCCCAGTTGGCTGACTCCGTGAAGGAAAATAAGAGGCTGCGAGGCGGCATATTTAGTATGTGTTCAAACTTACCTTCGTGTAATTCAGCGAGGAAAGGAACCGACAGAGTTATGTCTGTAGGTATGCTGACTGGCCATCCCGAGGAGGAGATGTCCGGATTTGCGGGCGATCTGCTACAAGAGCTGTCGCAAATGCATGAGCGAGCTTGGCAGGCGATGCGAAGTGTTGCCAAGGCCTTATGGCCATCCGCCTCCCCTCCAGGAAGTATGGAAGAGATTGTCCAACTAGTCAAAGGAGCATGGCGGCGTTTCCGATTATGGAAGATATCAGCCTACCAGGAAGGTGCGCGAAAGGCTTGGGCGATGGTGAAAACACGGTATACCAAGCTTGATCCAAATCATATGGCCCAGGTCGGACCTCTAGGGTCGGACGGGAAAGAAATTCCCGTTAATTTGGTATATTACCAAGTAGAGGTAGCCGCCAAATATTCCCAACATGATTGTAAGTTGGACAGCCTGTTAGACGGTGTGGAGGAGGAATTTTTTGAGTCCAAGTGACTACGTACTTTCCTTGACATATTTGTCCCTAGCCGGATTGTAAAACGATTGTCATGGCAGACCTTTTCGCTTCGAACTCTGGACCCGAAGGTGCGGAGTGTTTCCGAATACCTGAGCGGCAAAATAGACCGGGGTATGCATGGAAACCAGGCGCAGGGGTCATAGTTGCTTGAACAGACAAGTTGTATCTGGCTAGCTATGTTATATTACATTGTGATTGTAAGAAACATCTTCCAGAGAGAATAGTTCCGTTAAGGGTTCCTTTCCCTGGGTGTACATGCGCTAATGTGCATGTCCGGACTGTGATTGAAAAAACGCAGTATACGTAACATCTGGGGGTTCATAGTGGAATGAATGTAAAACCATCTTTAGTCCGCCGACCGAATATTCCCTTAAGAACGCTAGCTTTCGGCTTCACCCAGTCTGAGGTACACATCCGGATGACCCGGCAGTAACAATCGCAGAGGTGCTCCCTTTATGCCCTAGCCAAACTAACAGGAATGTAGGGCATAAGCACAGGAGCCTGGCAACCCAGCTTGGCCAAAACTTAAGTCATATCGATGCATATAATGGCGAAGAAAAGGTACATATGAGGAAAAAAACGCATATGTGACGAGCTTGATGCTCGGAAAATAAAAATAATAAGCTTCTGTGCCAGAAGCCCCCAGGGACAATGGACGTACATATTTGAGGATATGTACATCATAGGTGCACAGTTTAGCCGTACGAAAGCTTTAAGGCTTAAAAAAGGAAAAGCAAAAAGAGAGGAAAAAAAAGAAACAAGAGGGTGAAGGAGACGAACAAAGAGTTCGACGCTAAGCATAGAATCTTTGGAGTCTGGCCGCATTCCAGGGGTTCGGCTCTAGGCGATTGTCTGATGCATCACGTAGGCGGTACGCTCCTCCAGTGAGAACTTCGTCAATGATGAATGGACCCTCCCACTTGGGCTTGAGTTTGTCCTTTTTCTTCTCCGACAGGCGTAGAACGAATTCGCCAACATTATATGTCTTGGCCCGTACTTCTCTGCTTTGATATCTACGGGCCTGCTGTTGATAAAATGCGGAATGGGCCTTCGCAATGTCGCGCTCCTCCTCCAGGGCATCTAAGCTGTCCTGCCGATCAAGCTCGGCCTCTCTCTCTTCGTACATGCACACTCGAGGTGAGTCATGAATAATGTCGTTGGGTAAGACAGCCTCTGCGCCGTACACCATAAAGAAAGGTGTATATCCGGTAGTGCGATTGGGCGTGGTCCGCAGCCCCCAGAGTACAGAGTCGAGCTCCTCCACCCAGTGCTTGTCTGATTCTTTCAAAGACCGCACTAGTCTGGGCTTAATGCCGCTCATAATAAGACCATTTGCTCGTTCGACTTGACCGTTTGTTTGTGGGTGATAAACGGAGGCGTAATCGAGCTTAATACCCAGATTAGCACACCGGGTTTTCACCTCATCGGTTGTGAAATTGGAGCCGTTATCGGTGATGATGCTGTGTGGAACACCATAACGGTGCACAACACCGGATATGAAGTCTATCATTGGTCCAGCTTCGGCCGTTTTAACTGGTTTGGCCTCTATCCACTTAGTGAATTTATCCACCATGACCAGCAGATATTTTTTCTTATGGCTTCCTCCTTTAAGGGGTCCGACCATATCAAGCCCCCAGACCGCGAAAGGCCAAGTGATGGGGATTGTTTGTAGAGCAGTAGGTGGCATATGGTTTTGGTTGGCGAAAAGCTGGCATCCGACGCAGCGTTGGACAAGGTCCTGTGCATCTGCTCGGGCCGTCGGCCAATAGAAACCTGTACGAAAGGCCTTGCTTACAAGGGCCCGAGCCGCGGCGTGGTGACCACCGAGACCAGCATGAATCAGCCAATAGCTGCCGCCCCTCTTCCTCAGAGATACATATTTGGATTACTCCGGTAGCGCTTTTCTTTTAGAGTTCTCCGTCATGACCTTTGTAGGCTTTCGAGCACCAAACAATGCGGCGAGCCTCATTCTGATCCTCAGGGAGTTCTCGCCTATTAAGGTAGGCAAAGAAGGGTTCGGTCCATGGGGCAATGACTGCCATGATAAGATGGGCCGACGGTGTTATTTTGGTGGCTGAGCCCCCGATGATATCGGTGTGTTCGGAATCTGGGGTTATGGTCGGATCCGGAATGGTGTTGCCGCTCTCCTCTTGCCACACCACGGATGGCTTGAAAAGCCTTTCCAAAAAAAGTTAGGTGGGATGGGGTCGCGCTTGGTGCCGATGCGAGCAAGGACATCCGCCGCTTGATTACTTTCTCGAGCCACATGATGAAACTCGAGCCCCTCGAACCGAGCTGACATTTTGCGAACGGCGTTACGATAAGCCGCCTTCTTTGGATCTTTCACATCGAAATCTCCATTTATTTGAGATATTGCGAGGTTTGAATCCCCACGCACTTCTAGGCGTTGTATGCCCATGGAGACAGCCATCCGAAGACCATGCAACAAGGCCTCGTATTTGACTGCATTGTTGGAGTCTGTGTATAATATTTGGAGTACGTATTGAACTGTATCGCCAGTGGGGGACGTTAGGACAACGCCCGCTCCTAAGTCTGCTAGCATTTTGGAGCCATCGAAGTACATGACCCAGTTAGAATATGTGTCGTGCTCTTTAGGGAGTTCGGCCTCTGTCCATTCGGCGACGAAGTCGGCTAGGACTTGGGATTTAATGGCCCGGCGCGGTCTGTATGTTATGTCAAACGGGAGGAGCTCAATGGCCCACTTGGCAATCCGGCCCGTGGCGTCGCGGTTGTTTATTATCTCATTAAGTGGTACTTCGAAGGCCACCGTGATTGAGCACTCTTGAAAGTAGTGTCGTAGCTTCCGAGATGCCATGAAGACCGCGTATGCTATTTTTTTGGTAATGAGGGTACCGGGATTTGCATGGTGTGAGGATAGTGGATACGTAGTATACCGGTTTCTGGAGCGGGAATTTGTGTCCGTCCTGCTTTCGCTCGACGACGAGCACGGCACTCACCACCTGGTGTGTTGCCGATATGCATAATAACATGGGTTCACCAACGTTCGGCGCGGCCAGGATTGGGTTGCTCGCTAAAAGGGCCTTTATTTCTTCCAGTCCGGCCGTTCCGCATCCGTCCACTCAAAGTGGTCGGTGCATCGGAGAAGTTGATAAAGTGGCAATGCTTTTTCTCCTAATCTGGAGATAAAGCGACTTAAAGCTGCCACGCATCCTGCTAGTTTTTGGACCTGTTTAAGGTCTGGTGGTATAGCCAGTTGTGACAAAGCTCGGATTTTGGCTGGATTTGCCTCAATTCCTCTATTGGAGACGATGAAGCCCAGCAGTTTTCCAGCGGGAACGCCGAAAACACACTTTTCCGGATTGAGCTTGATGTCGTATGTACGGAGGTTGTCGAATGTGAGACGTAAGTCATCTATTAGTGACTCGAGGTGCCTACTCTTGATGACTACGTCATCCACATATGCTTCAACTGTCTTGCCGATTTGTTTCTCCAGACATGTTTGAATCATGCGTTGGTAGGTGACGCCAGCGTTATTGAGCCCGAAAGGCATAGTGTTGAAGCAGAAGGGCCCGTATGGGGTAATGAATGCTGTTGCGGCTTGATCTGATTCCTTCATCTTGATTTGATGGTATCCGGAGTATGCGTCGAGGAAACACAGTGAGTCGTGTCCTGCGGTGGCATCAATAATCTGATCGATGCGAGGGAGGGGGAAGGGATCCTTAGGGCAGGCCTTGTTGAGGTCTTTGAAATTGACGCATAGGCGCCAGGATTTATCCTTCTTTGGTACCATCACCAGGTTTGCTAGCCAGTCCGGGTGTTTTATTTCTCTGATGAATCTGACCTCGAGTAACTTGGCTAGCTCCTCTCCCATGGCTTGTCATTTGGGTTCGGAAAAACACCGCAGTGTTTGCTTGACCGGTTTATATCCCTTCAATATATTGAGGCTGTGTTCGGCCTACCTACGTGGGATTCCTGGCATATCAAGGGGTGCCAGGTGAATATGTCCAAGTTGTCACGCAGGAACTCTCGTAGCGCGGCGTCGACCGTTGGATCGAGTTGTGCCCTGATGGATGTTGTCTTCTTGGGGTCCGTCGGGTGGACTTGAAATTTGACTATTTCATCTGCTGGTTTAAAGGAGGTGGATTTGGGTCGCTTGTCCAGGATTACGTCATCCCTATCCACAGTGGAGCGCATCACGGTTAGCTCTTCAGCCGCGAGGGTTTCGGACAATGCCTCGAGGGCCAGGGATGCGGTTTTATTTTTGGCGCGGAGTGCTATGTCCGGATCACTGGCAAGAGTGATGGTACCGTTGGGCCCGGGCATCTTGAGCTTCATGTACCCATAATGAGGTATAGCTTGGAAGCATGTAAATGCATCTCGCCCCAATAGGGCGTGATATCCGCTGTTGAAAGGGGCCACTTGGAAGGTTATCTCTTCGGACCGATAATTCTCCGGCGTGCCGAATACCACGTCGAGCGTGATTTTTCCCGTGCATCGCGCCTCCCGACTGGGAATGATTCCCCGGAAGGTCGTGCTACTTTTCTCGATGCGGCTCCTGTCTATTTCCATTTTATTGAGCATATCCTCATAGATAAGGTTTAATCCACTGCCGCCGTCCATGAGCACTTTGGTGAGCCGAAAAACCGTCCACAATGGGATGAGGACCAAGGCGGCTGGTGCCCGGACTGTCCAGAATTTAGGTTTGTCACTGGCATTGAAAGTTATGGTCGTGTCATTCCAGGGGTTTATTGCCGCAACTTGGCAGACTTCGGCGAGGTCGCAGAAAGCCCTTTTACGCCGATTGTTTGAAGCAAAAGTCTCGAAGACTGTCAATACGCTGGGGTCGTCATCTTTCGGGGGGTGTTGCTCTGGGGTATTTTTGGTGAGGATATCCTCCCCGCTCTTGGCCACTTGCCGGAGTATCCAACATGCTCTAAGGCTGTGGGTTGGTATGGTGTCCGGTGTTGTGTGTATTTTGCATGGCCTATCGAGCCATCTGTCCAGAACGGTTCCGCGCCCCATGATGTGCTTAGATTTCTTTACTATTGGTTTTGGTGCGCCACGAGGGTGCATCCTTTTTGCCCGGACGAAGGGTTGAGTGGAAACCGGTGGTTCCCAGAGAGCTGCCTGAGTTTTCCAGGCGCTTTCCATTGTGCAGTACTTCTGTACGATGGTTGCCAAGTCAGCGAAGTGTAATACGCGACGGAGATGGATGGCGTTCAGGAGTCCTACGTCCGTGCAATTATTGCAGAATGCTGAGATCGCGTCTTCGTCGCGGCAATATTTAATCTTGTCTTTGACAAGGAGGAATCTGGCCCAAAAGTGATGGACTGTTTCCTGAGACTACTGCCGTATGTACATGAGATCGCGTATATCTGGGTGGGTGGGTGGCTTTAAATCCGAGCCCTGACCCAATTGGGGATCCGGAGTTTGGGAAATCTCCTTAACGGATCGGGCTTCGGGATATCAACTGATTTTTCAGGCCCATCATCCGATTCTAGGTTCGGAGGACAGGGCACGTCGCTCGGCGGGCGGGTATCCGGCTCTTCGATCTTGGAAATCCGGACATAGTTCATCCTCAGTATAGAGGAAGAGTTGCCGTTCTGCTCCTCAACTACCACTATCTGATGGGTGATCGGCGGAGATTTGATTTCTCTCCGATCGGGGTTAAGCACGATCCGCTTGTAGTCTGTAGCGACCCCCAAAGCGGTGATGCGATCTAGGAGTTCGTTTAAAGACGACAGCTCCATCGGATCCATCCGTTTGGAGTGTTTGGAGCTAACACGGAGGTGGTTTTCGATGACCCGAGAAGTCATCGCTGGCTTGACGGCCGTAGGGGTGGTCATGGTAAAGCCGCCCATCCGGAGGGTTTGTCCTGAGGCCAGGGCACCTCCGGAGGTGATACTGACCTTGATAACAAGGCGAGCCATCAATCCTGTCTTCGACGTCACAGCGGAACTCTCAATGAAAGCACCAATGTCGGTGTCCAAACCGGCTGATCTCGGGTAGGGGGTCCCAAACTGTGCATCTAAGGTTGATGGTAAAAGGAGACGGGGGACACGATGTTTACCCAGGTTCGGGCCCTCTCTATGGAGGTAATACCCTAATTCGTGCTTGATTGATCTTGATGAATATGAGTATTACAAGAGTTGATCTACCTCGAGATCGTAATGGCTAAAACCCTAAAAGTCTAGCCTATATGACTATGATTATCCTTGTCTCTACAGACTAAGCCCTCCGGTGGGTTATACAATGTCGGTTACAGAGAAAGGAATCTTCATATCCGGGCGCCAAGCTTGCCTTCCTCGCCAAGGAGAGTCCCATCCAGACACGGGCGAGAGTCTTCGGTCTTGTATCTTCACAGCCCATCAGTCCGGCCCATGTCCGATAGGCCGGAGGCCTGAGGACCCCTTACTCCAGGACTCCCTCAGCAGGGGAGGGGTTGCGCGGAGTACCACAACGGGGGAGCCAGGCGAAGTAGTGCGCTCCAGAGAATGCCCTGATACGTCCATTTTGCATCATGTTTTCATACTGTTATTTACAATGTTTTTATCCATAATAATGCTTTTTGGAGTAATACTAATGCCTTTTCTCTCATAATTTGCAAGGAACACACGAAGAAGGAGAATTCTGGCAGCTGGAAATCTGGACCTGAAAAAGCTACGTCACGCCACCTATTCTGCACAACTCCAAATGAGATGAAACTCCACGAGGATTTTTTTGGTAATATTTAAGAAATATTGGAGCCAATAAACACCAGAGGGGGGCCACCAGGTGGGCACGACCCACCTGGGCGCGCCAGGCCCCCCTGGCGCGCCCTGGTGGGTTGTGGCCTCCTCGGCCCACCTCTGGTGCCCATCTTCTGGTATATAAGTGATTTTGACCTAGAAAAAAATAAGGGGAAGACTTTCGGGACGGAGCGCCGCCGTCTCGAGGCAGAACTTGGGCAAGAGCACTTTTGCCCTCCGGCGGAGCGATTCCGCCGGGGGAACTTCCCTCCCGGAGCGGGAAATCATCGTCATCATCATCACCACCAACTCTCCCATCTTGGGATGGGCAATCTCCATCAACATCTTCACCAGCACCATCTCATCTCAATCCCTAGTTCATCTCTTATATTCAATCTTGTTACCGGAACTATAGATTGCTGCTAGGGGGTGACTAGTAGTGTTGATTACATCTTGTAGTGGATTACTATGTGGTTTATTTGGTGGAAGATTATATGTTCATATCCATTATGCATATTAATACCCCTCTGATCATGAGCATGTTGATTATTTGTGAGTAGTTACTTTTGTTCTTGAGGTCACGGGAGAAATCATGTTGCAAGTAATCATGTGAACTTGATATGTGTTCGATATTTTGATAGTATGTATGTTGTGATTCCCTTAGTGGTGTCATGTGAACGTCGACTACATGACACTTCACCATATTTAGGCCTAAGGGAATGCATTGTGGAGTAGTAAATAGATGGTGGGTTGCGAGAGTGACATAAACTTAAACCTCAGTTTATGCACTATTCCGTAAGGGACCGATTGGATCCTAGAGTTTAATGCTATGATTAGAATTTATTCTTTATACTTTTCTCGTAGTTGCGGATGCTTGCGGGATGGTTAATCATAAGTAGGAGGTTTGTTCATGTAAGAACATCACCTAATCACCGGTCCACCCACATATCAAATTATCAAAGTAGCGAACACAAATCAAACCAACATGATGAAAGTGACTAGATGAAATTCCCGTGCACCCTCAAGAACGCTTTGCTTATCATAAGAGACCGTTTTGGCCCGTCCGTTGCCTCAAAAGGATTGGGCTACCTTGCTGCATACTTATTGCTACTATCGTTACTTGCTCGTTACAAATTATCTTGCTATCAAACTACTTGCTACTTACAGTTTCAGCACTTGCAGACATTACCTTACTGAAAACTACTTGTCATTTCCTTCTGCTCCTCGTTGGGTTCGACACTGTTACTTATCGAAAAGAGCTACGATTGATCCCCTATACTTGTGGGTCATCAAGGTTTTTTTCTGGCGCCGTTGCCAGGGAGTGAAGCGCCTTTGGTAAGTGGAATTCGGTAAGGAAACATTTATATAGTGTGCTGAAATTTATTGTCACTTGTTACTATGGAAAACAATCATTTGAGGGGTTTGTTCGGGGTATCTTCACCTCATCCGGAACCACAATTAATTGCCCCTCAACCAACTGCACCTACTGAAAATATTGAATATGAAATTCCTTTGGGTATGATAGAACAACTGCTAGCTAATCCTTATGCACACTACAAAAAAATACACTTCCGTGATGATACGTGTTTGTCACAGTAGCTCGCGTTTTTTGTCATGCATGTACATCCATGACAAATTTATGACAGAATCAAGATAGGCATACCTGTGCTGTCGTAGAAGTGTTCCATGACATTACCAAAATTATCATCACGGAAGTGTCCACTTCCATCACAATAAATCGCGCGTCACAGAAGTGCTTTTGTCAAGGGTGACCGACACGTGGCATCCACCATAACGGAACGCCGTTAAGCTACCGGGTCGGGTTTTGGATCCGATAACCCGTTAACAGCCCCGACCAATGGGGATTTTCCATGTGTAAAATCATCATTGGCTGGAGGAAACACGTGTCGGCTCATCGTTGGGACAGATGTCATCCACTCATTGGACAGAAGGCGCCTATGATACGTCGACACGTGGCACGGCCCAACAGAGGCCCATTCCTGTGAAAAGGCCGGCCCGTTTGACTTGGTCAAAAGGTGGTGGGCCGGCCCATGGAAAGCCTGTTAACGGCCTGTTCGCATATAGCCCATTTACAGCCCGCTAACCCAAGGCCCGTTATGCCCTATACGAATTAGGCCCAGTAGCGTCATCTGGGCCATCCAATATGATTCCAGCCCGTTTTCACTTCTGGCCCATGACGTCTTTCCGCCCATATGAGGCCCTATGTAACTCTTGGCCTATTAACGGCCCGTGGTGAAACTGGCCCGTAATGAACAGTGTATCACTTTACACCCATTAACGGCCCGTGGTGAAACTGGCCCGTAATGAACAGTGTATCACATTGTACCCATTAACGGCCCATTATTCCATTGGGCCGTTTCCAGCCCATGTTATCTTTCGGCCTTCTCAGAGCCCATTTATTCTTGGGCTCATTTCCAGCATTCGTTTACTTACGGCTCGTTACTGTCATTTTCTGCTTGTGGGCCAAATTCAGCCCGTGGTTACAGTCGGCCCGTTTGTGGTCCGTTAATACGTTGGGCCGTTTTCATAGCGTCATCAAATACGGCCTATTAACGATGGCCCGTTATGGTTGGCCCATGAACGGACGATTCCAACTCTAGCCCGTTTACGGCCATAATGCGGTCTGTTTGGCCCATGTTTGGCCAATTGATCATACGGCCCGTATAAGGCCCATTGATGATACGACCCGCAGAAGGCCCATTGTTTCTACGGCCCGTAGAAGGCCCATTGTTTCTACGGCCCGTAGAAGGCCCATTGTTTCTACGGCCCGTAGAAGGCCCACTGTTTCTACGGCTAGTAGGAGGCCCAGTGTCACTACAGTAAATATTAGCCCATGGTTATTGTGGCCTAGTTTTAAAAAATAGGTTATTGCAGCCACTAGCTAACCACGGAAAAAGAACTGCAATGACTACAAGCAAACAAATAAACAAGACAACAAGGAAATAAATAAGCAAGCAACTAACGCTAGGCTATCACGGCTATTACACATATTACATCCACTGGGCATCAAAGTTCGCCACCAGTGCAAATATAGGGAACAAAGCAGCAATCATATACACTGGTTGTCAAAGTTGGCGACCAGTGCAAATAAACGCCGCAGCAAAACAAATCCAGAACTGAAACCACTTCAAAAGATCTCAAGAAACAATATCCTGGGTACCCATAATGCTGGCAAGATGCTTAGCAAGCTTATTAACTTTCTCTTGATTGGCGCTTAAATCCTCCAGCACTTGCTGTTGCACCAGAAAATATGCATCTGAATTCTGCAGGGACTTCCTCAGTCCTTCAGCTTCCTGTCGCAGCACATCTGATCGATGTCTTTCAACTTGAAGTTGAGACTCAAGAAGACGAACTGATTCAGGCAGCGAGTTCGAAGAGCTTGTGCCAGCAGTAGTGGCCAGTAACTCGAACACTACATCAAGACAGGACTTTTGGGTTCCCTCATTGTCGTCAAGATAGTTTTTAGCAGCTTTCTTGGAGACCAACAGGGATGTGTCACTATCTTGAACCTTATCTGCATTACTTCCTTTACCATTGGATAACGCGGTACTGTTCTCCAATATTTTGTCCGCATTCTAAAAGAGAAACAAGCAGACACATCACATGTTTACCATGTTGTATATGAAACTCATTTTGGTAAATGAGTTCAGTAGTAAAGTGGGCAGGATAACAACATGAAACAAACATATATCTATGTACCATGGTCACTTTATGGTCTATATCATTCTAGTTTTTGTTGCCAAATCAAGATAGAGACACAGTTCAAATAATATTTGTTCAAGACAAAGCAGAATAGACAGAGTATAAGTGTGGGTAACTATAGAGCAATAACAACACTTGTAATGTGCATGACATGAGAACATAACTGTTTATTCAATTGAAACTGAAATCAACATAGAGCAGGTTACAACAGCAAACCAGTTAAAGAAATAGGTTTAAAACATACCTGTTGCGCCATTGGAGTTTCAATTCCATCCTTCAAATTTGAAAATAGTTGGTATGAGTAAATACAGTAATGCAAGAGAAAAGGAGTATGAACCATAGCTACAGAACCTGACCTGAGAACAAATCTTCTTCTCCTTTAAGCGTTGAGTTGGGATTCGGAGTGGTGGTCCTCGTGCTTTGGGCACTGCAGTTCCCTTACTAACTGCTCGTGTTTGGGTGCTCTGTGGTGGAGAAGGTGCTGTGTCAACTGGAACTGGGTTACTATCTGCCGGGGTTGGGGTTAGAAGGGGTGTAGTTGGTTCTCTGTCCAACTGGGTAGGGGTACAATCTGCGAGACTCTGGGTTATGTCTGGTGGATCTGGTCCTTGGGCAAGCACAACTGTGGTTCTATCTGCATCAACTGGTAGCACTATCTTTTCTGAAGACCATGTTGTTACTCCCTTAGATACTGCCACCACGCTCTCCAATTCTGGCTGATAAACAAGAAAAGTAATTGAAAGTATAGACATTGTATGATAGACAGGTGCAATGGATAGTGGGGAATAAAAGAGGGCATGAAATAATTCATATTTATGTTGTCTAACCAAACATGATAGCATGACACAATTTCACATATATGATGGCTAACTAAACAGGATAGCATGACACAATTTCACATTATGATGGTTAACTAAAAAAGATGGAAAGACATAGTTCAAAATATGAGACTATGTAAACAGGATGACATGACATAACTATATAATGTGTTTATTAAATAGGTTGGCATGCCATAATTCACATACATTCACGGATAGAATGCCATAATTCAAAATATGATGACTGTAAACACTAAACAGGATGAGATGATATAACTATATGATGTCTTTATTAAATGGGTTGCCATGCCATAATTCAGATAGATGATGTGTATGTACTATGTAAACATGATGGCATGATATAATTCAAATATATGATTTATATAGTAAGCAAGTAAGCAGATGGCAATCCATATATGATGTAAAAACTAAGCAATGCAAGACAACATGCATGACATGGGTAATATAACCCTGCCAAGTTTGAGCATAGACCTCGGGGGGAAATAGGACTGGTCATCAGTCTCTGAATCCTCCTCTGAGGAGTTCTCTGTAACCAGCAAGATGTCTGCTTCAGCAGGTAGCATTGTCTGCTCTGAATACCTTGTTTTCACTCCAGATACTTCCATCACCGCTTCAAATGGCTGATGCACAGGAAGAGTAGTTGAATATACAAATGTTGTCGACAAATGGAACACGTAATACAAAAAAAATGATAGCATGATATAATTCGCATACATGATGATTGGCTAAACAGCATGGCATTGCATAATTCACATATATAATGCCTTTGCAACAAGATAACATTGTATAATTCACATATATAATGTCTTGCAACAAGATGGCAATGCATAATTCACATATATGGTAATTAGACACTGAACAGGTGGCATTCACACAAAGCATGTCTAAACTAATCAAATGACATAGCAATGCGAGACACCATACGCACGATATGAGCAACATAACCCTGCCAAGTTAGAGCATACACCTCGGGGGGGGGGGATAGGACTGGTCATCTGTCTTTGAATCCTCCTCTGAGGAGCTATCCGTAACCAGCGAGATATGCGCTTCGTCAGATAGCATAGTCTGCTCTGAAGACCTTGTTTTCACTCCAGAATTTGCCATCACCGTGTCAAATGGCTGATGCACACGAAGAGCAGTTGAATGTACTAACATTGTTGACAAATGTAATATGTAATGAAAAAAAGGATGGCCTGATATAATTTGCATATAAGATGACTGGCTAAGCAGGATGGTATTGCAAAATTCACATATATGATGCCTGGCTAAACAAGATGGCGTTGCATAATTCACATAAACGATGAATAAACTAAACAGATGGCATTCGCACAAAGGACGTCTAAACTAAGCAGGTGACATATTTGATGTATAAAGTAAGCAATGCAAGACACCATATGCATGATATAACCAACATCAGCATGCCAAGTTAGAGCGAAGACCTCAGGGGGTAAATAGGAGTTGTCTTCTCCTTCTGAATCCCCCTCAGAACAGATATCTTCCTCTCGATTACAATCTGAAATGCGTGGAGGGGGGGCTGCCTTTGCGCCTACCATGGAGCGACGTCTGCATGAAATTTTATTTCCACGCAAGGCTCGTCTCTTTTGCTCTACATGTTCAGTTCCATTGTTTACAATAACTGTCATGCATAGGAATAAAACATAGTGAGATTATGTAAGGAGTGCATGTAGAAATCCAGAGTGATGGTAGCAACCTGTGGATAGACCAAAACCAATAATAGCAGGCAGATAATGGCTTCTTTACTGTTTGTTTCCCACCCAACATGAAACTCATAGTAGACACCGGAGATTAACCAGATAGTAGATAGATACTATTGATAGCGGCCCCGATATGTACCCCACAACCATTTAAAAACTCAAGTTTGACCATTAGTTTGGAGCTGACTCAGAGTCTAATCGGTGAACAGGACGATAAAGTAGCATGTAATATTAAGCGATGCATAACGTAAGCAGACACGAAAGAGTGCGACCTCTCTTGCGGACCCGTGTAGTCCTCGAGGTCATCTGCTCGGTTGATGATGGTAATGCAGTTTTCATGTCTGCCAGCGGCGGGGAAGAAGATCTGAGGCGGCAAAAGACAGTCTGGAGGCCGGATCCCTGCTGTGCTGGACCCTTCTGTCGTTGGAGCAGCTGAGCTGGGGTGGACGACGGTGCAGCAGGAGCGGTACAAACCACGGAAGGTTTTCTTTGACAACTATCTGTAAGAGAAGTAATTCTGTAAGGGCTTGTTTGAATTGGAGGATTCCAACAATGCAGGGATAGGAAATAGACATGAATAGGATAGGAATGCACGTGCAAAACATAGAATTTAAAAACACAGGATTCCTGCCAATCTGGGTGTTTGATTCACAACAATTGGAAGATCACAGGATGCAAAGAAGCATGGTGAGATTAAGTCAAACCACAAGAAAATGTACGGTTATAATGCTATTATGCTACTATCTCTTAGTCTTGTGCTTCATGAATAGGAATTTGAAAAGGAGGACAAGTGAAAATTAAAATTCCTACGTTTTTTCTTTCAAGGAGACACTAAAGGAACAAATCCGTGTGCTCAGTGGACAATATATATAACATCTAGAGTAAAAAAGAGATGCAACAAGTGTACAACCTCTTTGGCGAAGCCATGTTGATCTCAGTGTGATTGGGTTGGCCGGTGAGGATGCTCCGGCTGACTTTGCTGTCGGAGGAGGGGAAGAAGATGTTAGGCGTCTGGAGATGGAGCCTGAGGTACTGCTCCGCTGTGATGGAGGGTTTCGTCGTTGGAGCAGCTCCAGTGAGTTGTACGATGCCGAGGCTGAAGCAGGACAAGAGAGACAATGAACAACGTTAACCTGAGTGGAATTCTAATAGCATCTCCAATACATGACGTAAAATACATAACCACAAAGTGCTAGATGTAAAATGCATCAGCCGCTCATCTCTGAACTTAACTTTCGAAACTGAACTTAACTGTCGAAATTGAACTTAACTGTCGAAACTGAATTTTGCTGTCGAAACTGAATTTTGCTGTCGAAACTGAATTTTGCTGTCGAAACTGAACGCACTAGCAAGGTGAGGCTACACGTCGGTCGACTGACTTTTTCATCTCTGTTCAGTCGATTTTGCAGCCGTTGGATACGAAATCAAGGGCCTGCGGTTCATCTTCAACCTCCACCCCCCTGAGCCGCCAGCCACCACCAGCCAAACAGCAGCCCCCCGTCGCCCGCGGCCGGCGGTGCGCCGCCCCGCCCGCCCTGAAAACACTCCCCACCGCCGGTCCGCCGCCGCCCCGGCCATCCCTCTAGCCCCCCCCGTGCCGAGCTTTTTCTTCGGCGATCCCCACGTCACCGCCCCGCCAACGCCCCGCCACCGCCGGCGACCACGCCCCCATCCTGAACCCTAAATAGATAGTGGGGTACCTCTCCGGCGGAGCCCCCCCCCCCTGAAAATCGACTGACCCAAAAGTCGATTCAGTCGACTCAAGTGTAGCTAAATGGAGCAGCATCGCAAGCAAGAGCAAGAGCGAGAGCAGCAGCACGAGCAAGAGCAATAGCAAGAGCGGACCAGGCAGGGGACCGAGAAGCAGAGCAGAAGTAGTAGCGCGAGCGAGAGCTAAAGCAGCAGCAGCTCCTACTGATGTGGACGTCGCCGCCGAGGGAGCGACCGCCGTGGAGGAAGTGGCCGGCGACGCCTGCCGTGGATGAGGCGCGCCGTGTCGGCTCGGGACCGAGCGTCGGCAGCACCGTGAGGTCGAATCATGAAGAAAATGCGGCGATTAGTGTACAACCTCTTTGGTGGCGCCGATTAGGCCGCAGCTTCATCCGAGGAAACGGTGATGATGATGCTCTTCCGTGGTGCAGGTGAGACGGTGGTGTGGGAATGGAGGTGGCACGAAAGAGAGGGAACGTCGGGCAGCTCCTTGGAGGTGGAGGACGGGGTGGCTGAACCGGTGGGACGATGAGATCGACGATGGATCCTCATCCGGTACAGTGGATGAGGGACGTCGAGGTGTTGCTGTGGACGACGTCATCAGGGAAGAGGCTCTGGCTGGGTGGCGGACGGAGCAGGGTGTGGGGTTTCATCGCAGGTTTTCGCGGCCTCGGTGTAAGAATGGGTGGGCGGATGGGATGGCAGTGGGGAACCATGGCTTAGAGACGCGCTTGTCCTAAATGTGGGGTAAGTTACGAAAGTACCCCCACCGATTTGAGGCGGTTCTTTCGGTTCAGGGGTACCACGGGCATTTCACGTGTCGGGATTTCACAGGAGGTGGGAGTTTTCGCGCGCGTTGTAATTTCGGAATAGCAAGGCGCGGGTTGAGATGGAGGGAGTTGTTGGAGCACAACGAGACAAAGATATATCTTAAATATTTCGGGCTAATAAGGCGCGGGTTGAAATTTCCGGACAAGCCTAATGTGTACTGTACCAAATCAATGCGCACTACAAATGTCATTCAAAACTTTGAATTCATGTTATGTTCAATTAAAATATTTCGCTACGTGTATAATGCATGCAACCTACTACTCAAATGAACGTTTTAGTGCATTCCAAACGTATATACTACCGCTTCAATATGAACTAAATTTGAATTCGTTTCTCTATTTGAATTAGATCTACAGTAATGATTGTTCGTGAAGTCAAAGCATTTGAATTCGTTTCTCTGTTTTAATAAGATCTACAATCATCATTATTGTCAAGTTAAACCATCGTTTGTGTATTATCTTCACAGCACACCACATGATTAGTCTCGAGTTACATATGAACTATGTGTACTATATGACTCGAACTAGATTTTTTGAATCCACTTTATTTTGATTTCAAATCACATTACATTTCTAGCTCTAGCTAGATCTTCATAATCTAAACCATGTCTCATATGTATAATGTGTTTATCACATATGTATGGTGCCCCGCCCCCTACGCCTACAAGTATTTAGATGTGAGTTGCAAACACCACACATTACCACAAATTCAAATAAAATGTGAGAATGTTAGATATATAGTATTGTTTAGATTGCTCGATATTTAGTTGTAAGCTGCAAACGCCACACATTATCACAAATTCAAATAAAATGTGAGATTGTTTGATGTATAGTATGGTTTAGATTGTTCGACATTTAGCTGTGAGTTGCAAATGCCATGCATTATCACATTATGGTATAACATGTGCACAGCACGTGTATCACCGCTATATTCATGCATGCAATGTTTAAAACACTATGATCTCCTATTCAAATATATGAATCCACTTTCATATCAAATTATGATCTTTGTTAGTCTCTTACACCCACACAATCCTCTAACCTTTGTAGCTACCACTAACTTTCTCTCATGCATGCACACGCCTCCTCGCCATCCCCCTCCCTCGGCATTCTATCCACCGGGCACATTCATTTTTTTCTTTAGGTCGTTCTCCTAGAGTCTCCACAACTCCTTTCCGACACACACCGATCGATAAACCTCTCCAGCGATGCCTGCCTACAACATACACACACACTTCAATCTCCTCCTTTATGTGTCCATTGCCTCGTGTCTCTCATATGGTCAGACACACGTGTAAACTCTCGCCCCTCTTTTCATCGATCTCACAACCGCACACTCCTCCCCCTATCTAGCTAGTAGTTGGGCCTCTCGCACCACCTCCTAGCTCCATTCTCTCTGTATATCCGTCTCGCTGGGCCTTATTTGCCTCTAAAAAATGGACGTACACCGACCGATCTCTCGCTATACATATAGCCAGCTAGGTCCTTATAACTCGTTTTTACCCACACGTCGATCGATCTACCTCATTAGTTGTGTCTCTCCCTTCCTCCGACAAACAACAATTGATCTACCGATCTAGTTAGGTTTGCTTACCAAACACATGGTTCCCCTTCATCATCCATGGATGCGTCCCGACAGATCTATCACGCACAGGCACACACAGAAACACATCCCCGCTCTTATTGATAACATTGCAGTTCCACCCTCAGTTTGTCTAGTAGGCCTCTCCCAACATCTCCGAGAAGCAACTCCATCACCCATCCAGCACTCTACCCCTCTCCCTCCCTCTCCCTCCCTCTCTCTCTCCTCTCTCTCTCTCTGTCCCATCATATTTCCCGTCCTTTAGTTATGTATGGATGTCGACCGATCTCCCTCAAGACATAGCTGGGTCTCTCCTTCTCAACACATATACGAGTCGTTCTACCTCTATAGTTAGGCCTCTGTCCTACCCCTCCCCCCACCCCCTCCCTCCCACACACACCGATACATCGAGCACTCTAGTCATGTCTCCCTGCCACACACAAACTTGACATGTGCCCTCTAACGTTCCGGTAGGCCTGTCGCCCTATATCTTTGACTTGCACACACACACACACAATTTCTATGGCTCTCTTCATTGATCTCGCACCCACCCACTTGATCCTCTCTTCGACTCTATCGATAGCTATGACCCCTCCCTCTCTTCTCGTGGATTGCCCGACCCTCTATGTATGATATGGATAGGCCTCCATTTCACACACATTGCATGATAAAATTTTGTTTGGATGTCATCGACACATATTCCCACAAATAATTCATGAAATCAACCCCCACCCCACCCCCCCCACCCACAAAACAAAAAACACTCAGCGAACGCGGTTTGTATCTCTCACACACACCCACGTAGGTGGGGGACGTGCACGAAGAGAAGAGGTGCATGCACGGCGCACGTACCTCATCTCTTTCCCAACCACACCCGCGGCGGGTACATGGTGGAGCTCATTTCTGTACGAAAAAGGTAGCTCACGTGGTAATTTGGCACGTGTACTGGTTGTCCACTTGGTGGAGGAGGATCGTCTACCACGGGTGAACAAACAAATTGCGACTTGACGTGTTATGTAAAAAAAAGAGGCAAACCATGGGGGCCTACCTTAGAGACAAGGCTCTATACATTGGAGTACTTTGATGTGTCCCGTCAACTCGCAAAACGAGGAGAAGCTTGCTTAGTACGCCGTCTCCCCCGCCCACGGGCGCGGTGGCTCACAGGATGAGGTGAAGCTTGCTCCGCCTTACGCCCGCTCCCTCGCCCATGTGCGCAGTGGCTCGCAGGACGAGGAGAAAAATTTACTACTCCCTCCATTTACTCCTCGTCCCTACTACCTTCATTGTAATCTGTGCCAAATTTTGACCATAAATTTAACTAACAAAATGCTCATGCATGTCACAAAAAATTATAGATTTGAAAACTATGTTCGAATATGAACCCAGCGTTATAATTTTGTTAACATACACTAACATTTTGTTAGTTAAATCTTTGGTCAAAATTTAGCACAAACTACATAGGGGACTAATAAACCAGGACGGAGGTAGTACTACCTTGGTTATAGAGATTATATCATATTGTTTGGAATATATATGTCCTTTAGTAGATTTCAATATGAACTACTAGTACATACTCCAAACACTGATGTATATAGACGCATTTTAGAGTGTACATTCACTCATTTTGCTCTGTATGTAGTAGCACTCTCCCTCGCCCCTTGACCCTCGCTCACGTGGTGGGACATGCAGCAATTCATTCGGTCTCATATAGCCAGAATGATATATACTGCACTACCATTATTGCTCGACTTCCCGAAGAGGCGAAGAGCCAATCGCAAGGTTAATATTTTGGAGATGCCAAGCGCAAGGTTATAGGAGAACGAGTAGTAGGTTCCGCGTCATTTATAAATATATTTTTTTTCTTCAGTGGCACGTACGCAATATGATAGGTTCATATGGAGAGAAAAGGAAACCGCTCCACTATATACATAGTCAGGACGGGCCAGCCTACACGGTTGCTTCCTGGGGTTGCTCTCTTCACACACTCTCGCACAAAACGACTGTGGCCACATCTCTAACATCCCAGCGATCACGTCCGCTTGGGGAAGGGGTGGATGCTTAGTGTAGATGCAGTGGCCGTCGCCGACGGCGAAAACCCACTGTCGGCACGTCCCAATCAGGGGTCCCCGCTGTTCTCTCTCACAAAGCCGGTGAGGTTGCCTTCATCCCTTGCTCACTGTCGCGACGTGGGTAGTTGCCGCCTCCGCCGCCCTCCTCAAGGTTGAGCTACGTCCCTCAGGTACAACTCCCTTTACATGCGGCTTGCACCACTGATCCAGCTGCCCACATCACTCCCTGCGGATATTTCTCTACTTCTTTGCCCCGCACATACCTGATACCTCTACTGGCTTCTACGTACTGTATTTGTGATGAGTTTATGTCTCATCAACTAGTCCTAGTAATCTTATTCTAATCACGCTTCTTCAATTTCTTTGCCACAGGGATGCTCATCTCGATTTTGGTGAAACTGCACAAAATGAACCAATGGTCAAAAGGTTGCAAACTTCATTTATTAGGAAGCTCGAACGTTGCAAGAAAATTGAAGCCTGGTCAGGGTTCACGGTTCAAGGCTAGGGACTGCATGGATCTTTTTTTCTTTAGCTGCCTCTGTTCCAAAATAAGTGTCAACTTTAGTAGTAGTACAACTTTGTACTAAAGTTTGCACAAAGTTGAGACACTTATTTTGGAACGGGGGGAGTACATATTTGCTATGATCTGTCAATCATTGAGATGAAATAGCATGCATGTTAGTCTCCTTTGTATTTGATGAAAGGGATAATTGATTTTATGCCCCTAGTTGGGTCACACTCGACAGGTTTACCCCTAGTTTCCGAAAACACTTGTTCCTGCCCAAACCACTCTGCTCCTCTTATGCTTTTGCCCTTTGACCGTTTGACCATCACTTTGAAAACTTTCATAAAAAATTCATACTAACTCAGAAAAATTCAATAAGATATCAAAATGTTCAGAAAAGCATCACCTATATGTGCATGTCATTTGCATTCATGAAAAAAATGTTGGCCACTCCCCATCTTAGTTTTAGCTCATATGACCTTAGCATGAATAGTAAAATCTAAAAAATCTAAAAAATCTAAAAAAATTGGTGGCAAACTTTGACCAATGTTTTGAGTGCTTGCCAAGTTTCATAAGGAAATGACATTCGTGGAAGTCGTGGCAAAAAAACAAAAATCAAAGCTCCAAAATTTCATTTTTTTTCCACGACTTCCATGAATGTCATTCCCTTATGAAACTTGGCAAGCACTGAAAACATTGGTCAAAGTTTGTGACCAGTTTTTTTTAGAATTTTTTTAGATTTTACTATTCATGCTAAGGCGATATGAGCTAAAACTAAGATGGGGACTGGCCAACACTTTTTTCATGAATGCAAATGACATGCACATATATAGGTGATGTTTTTTCTGAACATTTTGATATCTTATTTGAATTTTTTCTGAGTTAGTATGAATTTTTTATGAAGTTTTCAAAGTGATGGTCAAACGGTCAAAGGGCAAAAGCATAAGAGGAGCAAAGTGTTTGGGCAGGAACAAGTGTTTTCGGAAACTAGGGGTAAACCTGCCGGGTGGGACACAACTAAGGGCACCAAATTAATTATCCCTTGATGAAATGTTGCAACGGGCAACCTTGGACGCAAGATACATGTAACAGGAGCTGGAAGCTTCATAGCATTGTACAAATTTATCTCGCTGATAAATTACAGTACGTACTAGTACTATACTAGTACTTCCTCCATTCCTAAATATAAGTCTTTGTAGAGATTTCACCATTAACCACATGCGGATGTATATAGATGCATTTTAAGTGTAGATTCATTCATTTTGTTCCGTATGTAGTTCACCTAGTGGAATCTCTACAAAGACATATCTACTAGTAATAGCTAGCCCCCACTACTAGGAATTCTCTGTCCTCTCCTTGAGCCACATCATCAAAATTGACGTAGCCGTTAGATGAAGTAAATCAGTCATAATAGCCGTCTGATCTAGACGTTGAGAGGCTCCGCACTAAGCCACATGCAAGATGCAGAAATACCGTGGCACATGCATGTGAGTGGGTTTTAAATCACATTAACATGTCTGCATGCAAGCATGGCCACCGGTAGCATGCATGTAAGTGAGCTTTTAAGTCCCATTAACATGTCAAAAAAAAAATATAATACCATTATGCAGTAGGAGTTGGCTGATCTTTTTTCCTTACGTGGGATGATCTAAATGATGATGGGAGTTTATTTAGTTTGGCTACCACATTTGTCATGCAGTTATAGATTTTTTTTTAGTTCATGAAATCGATAATTTTGCGCAGAGAATATACCGTTGTTCCGCGGCAACGCGCGGGGACTCATCTAGTAATATTTAGGAATGGAGGGAGTACTATGTAAAGAGTTAGGTGTCGCACGGTGATTAGTGTGAGGTGGGCCATGTAATCACTGAGCCTGCGTGTTTTCACTGCTCTTGCACTCCTCCACTGTAAGAATGGATAAAATTGTAATCTACTACCTCCTTTCGCCGAAAGCGTGGGACATCCAGCAGTCCTCACCACCTCAGTAATAAAGACCAATGAGCTGTCAAATCACATAGACCCAGCAGTAAGTTGGACGGACGAAGCAACCATCACTCTTGCGCCAGTGAGAGGTCGCGTCCGCTTGCCCGGGCATGAATGCGGCACCGGATTCTTTGGAGCGGCGCTGAACGTTTCGGGCGGGAAGCGCGCGCGGGCGATGGAGGGGCTTTGGGGTGGGCCAGGCTGGTCAGGACGGGCGTGGCAGCTGTCCGCATGTCCCTACCGGACAGGCCTGGAAACGAGAGGATGCACCAACTCTCGCAGCCTAAAATCGTACACTGCATAGCATATATCTGTAGGAGTAGGTCGATCTGTCGCACTCTCTAACACACACATGTTGTTAAACACACACACGCACACGCACGCACCTTGGTCCCGTTGCACCTTCTAACGTGACTTATTACACCTAGACGAAGGGAGTAGTAAGTATACGAGATACGGTGGCACACTGACTTAAGTCAAATACCAAGTGCCCAAAATTTGTGTGCATGTTATAATAAGGATTCACTTAAAATAGTACGTGAGCAAACATAGGAATCAATTGGACAGTGTTCCGAGCAGTAGAGAGATGTGTGAGGTAGTAAGATACACCGCTGGCGCTTTTAATTTTCTTAATTAATTTGTTTGTTTCACCCTCTGACTGGTGGGACCCAACGTACTACATGGAGAGAGGTAAGGTGACTAAGGCTGCATTATTTCTACACCACTGTGGATAGTCTTACCACCAAAGCCACATGAACGATTATGATTGAAATCCTAATGACTCCCACACACACACAAAAAACACGGCATGCTGTCACACGAATGCAGGAATGTATAAAAGGTTATTTTCCTCTCGTTGAACATAACGGGAGGGTTGTGTAGCTGGTTAGCCTGTTCGCTCATCAAACTTGAGGTCTCGGGTTCGATAACTACACTTGAGCATATTTTGCTAGGAGGATTCTTTGACTGGTCAAAATGTTTTCTAGGGTTTGCACACTTCACACTCTCTCTCCAGTATATATATACACGCTGGAGCCTCAGCGCTTGTAGTTTCTCTCTTCACACTCTCTCGCCCTCTCCGCTGGAGCCTCAGTGCTTGTAGTTGCTCTCTTCACACTCTCTCGCCCTCCAGATCTAAACAAGACTTTGTTGGCCTCACTCTCCCCTCACTGCTGCTCAAAGAGCCGGCATGATCCGTCCGCCGAGAAGGGAAGGAGGCTTAACGCTGTCGCCGTCAGCGAGGGAGGAATCCCTATCGGCGCTGCTGTTCCAATTCCACCAGTGGCGGCGCGGGAGGGCCTCCGACCCTTCTTCTTCGCCGTCGCCCACCGAACCACGCCCCAAGAACCTTAAGGTATAATTTACTTATTCCACATGCATTGCTCTAGCTGCATGTATACCATGAATCTAGGACGTGGTTCAAAGAGGAAAGGAGTGGGGGAAAGTAGTGGGAAAAGTTGTATATAGCATGAATCTAGGACGTGGTTCAAAGAGGAAATGAAGGGGGAAAGTTGTATAGCATGAATCTAGGACGTGGTTCAAAGAGGAAAGGAATGGGGGAAACTAGTGGGGAAAGTTGTATCGCATAAATCTAGGACGTGGTTCAAAGAGGAAAGGAAGGGGCGATCTAGTTCAAAAAGGAAAGGAAGGGACAAGGTTGTAGAGTTTGAGCAGGACTAGATTTGCTGCGCTCACATAGGGAAAGGTGTCTAAAGATAACAAAACTGGGACCAACACAAATATGCTCCTTGGTTGTTTGTTCTTTGTTACAACAGACTGTGCATGACCACAGTACATCGGTAGATGCACATGGTGCTGCTGCGTCCATCGTCCCGTGCAACTCATTAGCTGTTGTTAATCTAAGGCCCTGTTTGGTTAAAAACTCCCTAGTCCCTACCTGCTTGGTTCCAGGGACTAAACATGGACTAGAGGTTATTAAATGACATGCTAAAAGACCATGTTACCCCTAGAAATGAACTAATAGAGACAAGGTGCGATGCGTGGCAGGGGCAACTGTTGGAAAAAGTCCCAAAAAGACTCCCTCGAGGTCTTCTTTCTTTAGTCCCAAATGCCCACTTTTAGTCCCTAAAAGTCCCTCCTGTTTGGTTTAGATGGGACTGACACGGAGTTTTTTTAGTCCCTACACCAAAATGTCCCTGTAAACAAACACCCTCTAATAATACCGCTGGAAAATTGATGCAATGCCACAGTTAAAAGCAAATGACATGTTTAACGAATTTTATTGTTAATATAATCTCTATGTTAATATTAATCAATGCCACCGTTTGAGAAATGCTACTATCTTGCTTTCTTTACCATTTAGATAAGGTAGATGCTTCTTATTGTTGGCTTCTGTGTCATCCACCGTTATTGACCACTAATTGTTTCCTTTGCACCTCTGTGTAAACAGGGTTATCTACTTCACCTCGTTGCCATTGTGGCCTTTTGTTGCACTGCACAAAACACTTTTGTTTTAAGAGTGTTTTGTGTAGTTCAACCAAAATGTCACACCGACAACGTTGCTTGATTGCTTGATCTTAGTGGAACTGCACAAGAGGAGATCTTACTTCCTATCCATTAAGGCGAATTTGGTTCAGATCTTCTTCTTGTGAGTTGTTTGAATTCCGCATCATGAGAGGTCACTACTAGCCTTCTTTCACATGATTCTGCAGTGTGCTTTCATATGTTGTGCTACTTGTACGATAATGTTGCTTGATTTTAGTGAACTGCAGAAATGGAGACAAGACTTCCAATCTGTATGTGCACCGTAATATCCCATTGAGGTACGATAAGGATATTTCACAACTGCTGGCCTGTATTTTGCCACTTTCATCAGAAAATTAAGTATAGTACTATACTTGTGCTCCCTAATTGACATGCCAAATCATACATTGAAGGCGAAGCTTGTCTGTTATTGAACCAAGTGATGAAGGGGAAGAACAACGGAAGAAAAACAAAAATCAACTCCCGGTGCTGTAATGAAGCACTGGAACTGTGATGACACAAGTAATGATATAGTTTTGCATCTTAATTTATTGCTATGGCTGGAACGAGCAATTGTTTTGCCACTGATTTGATGCCACTCTTAATGTAATATGTAATTATCTCTACTTGTGCAAACAGGGATCTTCTTTGAAGATACCATATATTTTAGTGCAACTGCACAAGAAGATGTTGGAAACATTAAACTAATCGAGGAGTATATAGTAAGCATGGCCACCACCGTAGATAGCAACAGATGGTTCCGGGGAAGTGCTTCATCTGTATGCTCTACACAATAAGCCTCCTGACAAAGGTTGGTACTCGCCCACTGATTTCATCCATATGATTGAGCTTTGTCATCTCTATTGGTGTTGTGCTACTGTTTAGATACTGTCATCTAAAGTGGTATTGTCCTTGAGAAGTGCTTCATCTGTGCTGTTTTAAATATTTCCTTTCCTTTTTTTCGAGCAAACAGGGATGCTAGCATTTAGTAGTCCTCTTGTCTTTGCACAACAGGATCATCTTCCTCTGAAGAAGAATATGGAGTACGTGAAGTGACTAGTTCCGATTATGCCAGGATGAAGAAGACATGTCTATCTTCTCATCAGAAGGAGCAGTTGAAGGATGGTTACATTACTCCCCACAAGACCAAACTAACTTCAGCTCAGAAGGACTGACAAATCTCCATTTTTTGTTGTGATGCGCGAGTACAATGTTGTTCTAGGATTCTTTCTGGTGAGTTCCATTTTTCTAAAAGTGTGCTCTACATGGACCATGTATGTGCCTGTTGAAACTGTCAATTCATAGTACAATTTGCTTTATACTAATCACTTTTTTGTATTTGTGCAAACAGGGGTGCTGAGCTTGATTTCAATGGGAACTCCACAAAATGTTCATGAATACATCGAATCATTCATTTCCACCACAAGAAAGGAGGTGCCGATAAGTTCAAGGCGTTGCAACATATGAGGGCGAAATCATACAAGCTACGCGCGAATTTGGTTGATTTTGGTGGAACTGCACAAAAAGAACAGCTGGTTTATTTAGCACGAGGTGCCATGTCAATGTCCGAACTGATGGCAAACCCTGCCCATTCCACAATCGTAGGCATTTGATATTTTGGAATGGGACAACCTTGTCAAATTTTGCTCATTGATTTTAGCAAGACATGCGTTTGATATTTTCGAATGGGACGCCCTTTGCTGTCAGCAGCGTCGATCAATTTTTTCTTTATTCTTTAGTTGTGAAGTAAATATTGCCTCTGACATGTGAGTCACTGAGATGCATAATCATCGATTGGTTTGAATGTTCTCTACGAATTGCCAGGCCTGTGTGTTTGATTGCAATGTACAGAAACGCTAAAAAGCTGTTCAAACTCTTTGTACTCCTTCTGTTCCTTTTTACTTCGCACATTGTGAAAGTACATACTTTTTTGTATAAGATTGGTCAAAGTAGAGATACTTTGACTGTAGACAAAACTTGTATGTAGACTAGAAAGGACCGGAGGGAGTACATGTGAAACTGCTGCAAACGAGGTGATCACCCTGGGAATAATGCTAGTACATATTGTTTTGCATGTTCATCCAATGCCAGTGATACAGGAATTCGAACTAATCGAAATAAATTCATTCATACACGGTCGGATTTCGTATAAACATGCCGGATTTCATTACATTTCATACATTCTTCAACTAAAAAGGGGTGCGCTGGAGGTATAATTAATTAACCGAAGCTACCCGCCTGTGTCCCGCTGAGCCGAACAGAAGCTTCAGTGACTTAACTGCAGGTGCAGTTGCGTAACTGACATGTGGCATGTTGGGCCCATGTGTCAGTCAGCCAACTGCACCAGCAGTTAAGTAGAAGCAGCGTTCTTCTCCAGCGCAGCTCTTCGACTCCACGTCGCCGCCAAGAAGCTAACCGGCCATCAATGGTCAACCCGCCTAGCTTGGCTTCAACCGGAGGGTAGCAGCGGTGGCCTTACTTGGACCCGAGCGGCGGCGACCTACCGTGTTCTACTCTTCCTTGTTTTCTGTGTGGCGCGGCCTCGTTGGCAGCGGGGCGGGGCCTCGGCGCAGCCGGCGATGTCCTCTGTCTCGTTGCCGGCGGGCGGCACCTCAGCGGAGCGGTGGAAATCCTCCCCCACGTTGCCGGTAGGGTGGGGCCTCGGCTGAGCCAGCGATGTCCTATGCCTCGTTGTTGGCGGGGCGGGGCCTCGGCGGAGCGGGCGGTGTCCTCTGCCTCGTTGTTGGCGCCGCGGGGCCTCGGCGGAGCAGGGCCTCGTCGACGCCAGCGGAGCGGGGACTCGTCGGAGCCAGCATTGTCCTCTGCCTCGTCCTCGGTCTTGCCAAACAGCGCCTCGCCCGCTTCATCGCCCTCTTTGCTAGCCTCTTTGTAGGCGGCCGCAGCCTCCGTCACCCGCATGCGGTACCGCCAGCGCTCGAAGCGGCCCTTGTGGGTGGAGAGGTACGAGTCGAGCAGCGCCTTCTGCTCAGCCCGCTCCGCGGCGATCTGCTCCTCCGCCTGCAGGTGCTCCTGGAGGAGATGGTGGTTGTAGGCGGCGTCGGCCTGCGCCTCCCAGAACTGCTCCTCACGCATCTGCCTCACCCTGTCCATATATTGGGCACGGGCCTCGCCGATGGTCATGGTGCAATGCACCGGCGAGGATGCCGCGGAGGAGGGGGTTGGCGCCGGATCATCGACTACCATGTTCTCCATTGGGACGTCGTCGTCCTCCGGCTGCCTGCCGGCCAGCCGGTTGGCAGCAATGGTTGCCATCTCCTTGTGGTCCATCGTCCGCCCGTTCCGAAGAGCGCCGGAGCACGAGGAAGCCATGGTGGGCAGTAGTGGTGTGGACAGGAGAAAGGGAACGGATGCGGATGACTGCGGCTATGGCCGGCGCAGCAGTATATATAGCAATGGTGGGCGGGCGGAGGGACGGACGTGTGGCGCCGCAGTAGCCGCCTCGGCAACCGCGTATCATTAATGAGGGAGGCAGATGGACGGACGGACAACACTTGTGTTGTTTGAAGGCGGAGCAATCGCCTGCACCGGGAAGCGGGGCGGGCGGCGCTGACTGTTTCGCGTGGAAAGCGCGCGCGGGCGAGGAGATGACTTTACTTGGAGAGGATGACAATGGGGACCCACCAGGTCCATAGCCTCACGTACGCAAGTGCCTCCTTATTATATATATATATAAAACTATAATTTATTTTGCTTCCTCCTGGTTTCCTGACATCACGGTCCCACACCATTGTCAACCTATGTAGTAGTCAATAAACGAGAGAATTGCACAAGAAGCGGCCGACAGCTGGGACCAAGCAGCTCGAGCAGTATTTGTGTTATTGAGGTGTACGCACTGCAGAGTTTTTTGATGTTTAGCCCAGATATTAATTTTTATCCTTTGAACAACAACGAAAACATTGCTGCAGGTATTAACTGGGCGGGCTGTGGCCCGTCTAGCCCAGGCCAGATATCCAGCCCAGATATTAATTTTTTTCAAGCTGAAAATGGCTAGCCCAGCTATACTTTTTTACGAATACCCAGGCAAGGTCAAGTTGTTATTCTCCGCCCCGCTGAGCTGCAAATCTTTCCTAGGAGGGATGCATTAGGCTTAACAAGAAAATGGGCTTTAAGAAATAATAAATGAGATGTAATTATAAAAACTGGGCAGTAACTATAAAAAATGCACCAAACACGTGATTACTTTATAAAATATTGTTTTTGGATATTGAAAATTTTAATTTCATTAATTGTTGCGAGCACAATGTTTCGTTGGATTTTTACGTAATATAAATGTACATTAAAATTGTATTTAATCTGACTAGAAATTTCGGGATAAAAATATTTCGGATCCCATCAAAATGTGGGAAATTTTATTGAATTCTGTTTTGAACGGTTGGTTGAAATGGGCTGTACTTTTAACAAACTGTAAATGGGTTGTAGTAAATTCCATTAGAATTAAAAAATGGGACGACTGCTCTTGGCGCGGCATGGTCAACATGGTCAAGGAACGACTTCCATCGGACATGGACTGTACGTGGAGAGGCTGACAGCTAGGTCCACGGCCGCAGCAAGGAAGTGCCTCCTTATTACACGGAAAATAATTATTCCTCCACCTGACAGCTGGGACCCACCGGACGGGCCAATGTATTTCGCGAAGAAAACGTTTCCCTTGACTGCTGGGACCCACCAGCTACATCTTCGCACGCAAGGAAGTGCGTCCAGGCAAAAAAATGATTCGCCCCCTGACTGCTGGGACCCACCAGCTACATCTTCGCACGCAAGGAAGTGCCTAACAGTCGGGACTCACCTGTTCAAAGCGTACGTAGCGTTGTCATTCTGGTCGGGAACGTGTACGTACATATATACTGGTGGATGTAGAGGCGCGCACGTGTCGTAGTAGAGGCGCGTACGTGTCGTAGTAGAGGCGCGCACGTAGCATGTACATGTATGTACAACGGCCAGGGTGCAAGAAAGAAAATACGGCCACGTATGTGTACATACGGGCGGGGTCTCGAACGCCTACTCGCGCATACGTACGGCCAGGGCTCGTGTACATGGCTCGGTCGGAACGGAGAAACAACGTCGTCGTCATGTTCATGGGGAGGCAACGGAATGCGTCGTGTTCATGGGGAGGCAACGGAATGCGTCGTGTTCATGGGGAGGGGTGTGGCGTACCGCAAAACGGAGGAAACCGACCTCCTACGGTCGAAACGTGGGTCCTGTTGATCGGGAGGGGTGTGGCGTACCGCAAAACGGAGGAAACGGACTTGTGTTGGAGCGCTATGGTCGAAACGGGGGTCCTGTTCATCGGGAGGGGTGTGGCGTACCGCAAAACGGGACTCCACGGGACACTGTTCATCTCCACCGTCGACCCCCTCCCGCCTCCACGGGCTACTGTTCATCCACCGTCGACCTCCTCCAGCCTCCACCTGCGACTGTTCATCCACGGGCTCCTGTTCATCCAGCCTCCACCACGCGCTACTCCACCGTCTACTGTTCAACCAGCCCTCTCCACCGGCTCCTGTTCAACCACCCCTCCACGGGCTACTGTTCATCCAGCCCTCCACGGGGTGGTCCTGTTCATCCTGCCCTCCACGGGGTGGTCCTGTTCATCGTGCCCTCCACGGGGTCCTGTTCATCCAGCCCCAACCGGCTCGATTGGTCGGGGTCCTGTTCATCCAGAGGCAACACCACGGGGTCCTGTTCATCCACCCCCACCGGGAACTGTTCATCCAAACCCCCTAGCAACTCTCACTGTTCATCCAGAGGCAGCATCAATCGGCTTCAGATGGCAGCAGTAGCGAAGGAATCGCTCGATCGGGTTCAGTTAATAGCCATCGATGGATCGCTCGGGTTCAGTAACGCGTAGCCTGCAGTGCAATCGCTCGGGTTCAGTTAGAGCCCAACGCCTCGCTCGGGTTCAGTTAGAGCCAACGCCTCGCACACACGCGCGTATGTGTACGAGAGAAACGCGCATCGATCGGCCCCCGACCTCCCACCGTAACCTGGAACTCCCCGAAATTTCCCTCGCCCTCGCTTCTACCACGGTTTTTTCCGTCATGGACGGCCCAAAGAATCTCATGCAGCTGCGTCTCCGGCCCGCCCAGGACGAAAAGCCCATTTTCTGTCATGATTTTTTGTCATAGAAGTAGGAGCCCACCACATCTATGATGATACCGGGTTTTGTCACAATTATCGTCGTAGAAGTGTCATATGTATGACAGAATTTTTTTTCGTTCGGCCCAAAATGTCACGAATGTTTCTTTTTTTTGTAGTGGCATGAGATGGAACCGAACATCCTGACATGCACTTGATACATGTAGAACAAATTTGTGGATTGTTCAAGCTTGCAGGTTTACCCGTAGATGACGTGAAGGTTTTCCCTTTATCTTTGAAGGGAAAAGCATTGGCATGGTATAGGCTATGCAATGATATCGGAACATGTATTTGGAATTGTTTAAAATTGGACTTCCACCAAAAAAAATATCCAATGCATCTAGTTCATCATGATCGGAATTATATATATAAATTTTTGGCCTCGTAAGCAGAAAGTATCGCTCTAGCTTGGGGGAGGATTAAGTCAATGTTATATTCATGCCCCAATCATGAGTTCTCAAGAGAAATTATTATTCTGAACGTTTATGCTCGGCTTTGTCGTAATGATCAAACCATGCTGGATACTTCTTGTGCTGGTTCTTTTATGAAGAAAACTATTGAATTCTGGTGGGATCTTTTGGAAAGAATTAAACGCAACTCTGAAGATTAGGAACTCGATGATGGTAAAGTGTCAGGTATAAATCTTAAGTATGATTGTGTTAAATCTTTTATGGATACCGATGCTTTCCAAAAGTTTAGCACTAAATATGGACTTGACTCTGAGATAGTAGTCTCGTTTTGTGAATCATTTGCTACTCATGTTGAACTCCCTAAAGAGAAGTGGTTTAAATATCACTCACCTATTAAAGAAGAAATTAAAGAACCAATACCAGCTAAAGAAGAAACTGTAATTTATAACGTTGATCTAGTTGTTCCCATTGCTTATATTGAGAAACCCCCTTTTCCTGTTAGGATAAAGGAACATGCTAAAGTTTCAACTGTGGTTAACAAAATCTTTGTTAGAACACCTAAACCTGATGAACAAATTAGAGTTGAACCTAATATTGCTATGGTTAAAGATCTCTTAGAAGAAGATGTGGATGGGCATGTTATCTACTTCTGTGCAGAAGCTGCTAGAATTGCGAAACCCGGAAAAAGGGATTAAAAACAGAAAAGTTGTTGGCCTACCTGTCATTTCAGTTAAAATAGGAGATCACTGTTATCATGGTTTATGTGACATTGGTGCTAGTGTGAGTGCTATTCCTCACTACTTATATCAAGAAATGAGGGAAGAAATAACACCTGTTGAGATAGAACACATAGATGTTGTTGGGGAACGTAGTATTTAAAAAAATTTCCTACGATCACGCAAGATCTATCTAGGAGAAGCATAGCAACGAGCGGGAGAGTGTGTCCACCTACCCTCGTAGACCGAAAGCGGAAGCGTTAAGTAACGTGTTTGATGTAGTCGAACGTCTTCGCGATCCAACTGATCAAGTACCGAACGCACGACACCTCCGCGATCTGCACACGTTCAGCTCGGTGACGTCCCTCGAACTTTTGATCCAGCTGAGGCCGAGGGAGAGTTTCGTCAGCACGACGGCGTGGTGATGGTGTTGATGAGTTACTGACGCAGGGCTTCGCCTAAGCACTATAACGATATGACTGAGGTGGAAATCTATGGAGGGGGGCACCGCACACGGCTAAGATCAACTTTGAGGGGAGGCCGGCTGGCCCTCATAGGCGCGCCAAGGGGGGAGGAGTCCTCCTCCTAGTAGGAGTAGGACCCTGTCGGTGTCAAAACCAGCGGATCTCGGGTAGGGGGTCCCGAACTGTGCGTCTAAGGCGGATGGTAACAGGAGGCGGGGGACACAATGTTTACCCAGGTTCGGGCCCTCTCGACGGAGGTAATACCTTACTTCCTGCTTGATTGATCTTGATGATATGAGTATTACAAGAGTTGATCTACCACGAGATCGAAGAGGCTAAACCCTAGAAGCTAGCCTATGATTATGATTGTTCTTGTCCTACGGACTAAACCCTCCGGTTTATATAGAGACCGGAGGGGGCTAGGGTTACACAGAGTCGGTTACAAGGGAGGAGATCTACATATCCGAACTGCCAAGCTTCCCTTCCATGCAAAGGAGAGTCCCATCCGGACACGAAATAATCTTGTATCTTCATAGTCCAATAGTCCGGCCAAAGCGTATATTCCGGCTGTCCAAGGACCCCCTAATCCAGGACTCCCTCAGTAGCCCCTGAACCAGGCTTCAATGACGATGAGTCCGGCGTGCAGATTGTCTTCGGCATTGCAAGGCGGGTTCTTCCTCCGAATACTCCATAGAAGATTTCGAACACAAGGATCGTGTCCGGCTCTGCAAAACAAATTCTGCATACCACCGTAGAGAGTATAATATTTCCACAAATCTAATCCGCTGACAACGTTCATAACGTGACATCGCGCCATGGCCCGGTCATCATTCGAACCGTTTTTCTCAACCAGCTACTGCACATATTGCGAGGCGGTTTTCTTGGCACGTCTTGTCGAAGCAAAGATCGTGTCCCCTTATCATGGGATTCTCATCAATACGGGTGTGGGTAACCCAACTGCGCCATCAATCACGGCGCTTGGGGAATAAGCGAGTTTACCAGGCCAGTGGGGAGGCGTAGGATCCCTGCTGCCTTTATAAGGGGATAAGGACTCCCTTTCGCACCCACGCTTTCTTCTTCCCGATTCATTCCCTCCGCTCGAGCTCCAGCGCCCAAGCGTTCGTCTTCTCCGCCCACAAAGGCCTTCCAAAAATGTCCGGATCCGGAGTAGGAGGCAAGTGGATGGCCTCTACCGTCCGGGAGAAGGATATCAAAAAGCTTTGGGAGGCCGGGTACCTGGCCAAGAAAATCAGCCACTGTCTCCCGACGGCGGGACAGATCGTCCCTAGTCCGGAACCCCACGAGAGGGTCGTATTCCTCCCTCATTTTGTCTGTGGGCTAGGGTTTCCCCTCCACCCGTTCATTCGCGCCATCATGTATTATTATGGGATCGATTTTCATGATCTATCCCCCAATTCCTTCCTCAACATCTCGACATTCATCGTCGTGTGTGAGGCTTTTCTCTGCATCTTGCCACACTTCGGCTTATCGCTGAAGATCTTTAATGTGAAGCCCAATGTAGTGAGCGGCGAGCACGCCGAGTGCGGGGGCGCTATGGTGAGCAAGATGCCCAACGTTACATGGCCAACAGGTACTTTTAATGATTCCGTCAAAGAGTGGCAACAACAGTGGTTTTACATCACTGAGCCGCATGACACGGAATGGGCCGCTGCTCCCGAGTTCCGATCGGGAGCCCCTCTGCGGCTTACGTCCTGGCCCAAGAAGGGCCTGAACTGGTCTTCATCCGACGAACTGTCGGTGCTCCAGACACGCGTTAAGGATATAGAAGACAAGAACATCGAACTCGTCAATGTAGTCCAGGTGATGTTAGTTCGCCGAATCCTGCCTTGTCAACACCGGACTTGCAATCTATGGGAATTCGATCCAGCCAAGCACCAGACCCTGCGAGAGCTCTTTGGCTCCTCGCACAAAGACATCTGGAAGGTGCTTTTCAAGTCCGACAAATCATGGTCGGACTCGGCCGAGGACCGCGGGTACCAACTGTCCCGCCCTGCAAGCTCGGTAAGTTACTTTACATTTTATCCACATAACCCAAAGGAAATGCTTAGTGTGTTTTCCTCAACTCCCCTAGGGCTGGACGAAGAAGGCGGAGCAGATCCACTGTCCGGCCCCGCTGCCCGAAGGACCGGCCAACCCACTTCTGACGAAGATGCTGGTCCCGGCGCCGTATAAGGCGCCGAAGAAGAAGGCCGAGAAGGAGGCCAAAAAGACCCGGGGTGGCCTTCGTCGCCGCGGCACTTCAGACACAATATCCGAAGGTTCCAATGCATGTTCTGCCTCCAAAGAGGACGAGGAGGAGGAGGAAGACGAATCCCCAGCGGGGGAAAGAAAGAAGAGGGCGGCCTCCATACACTTGGAGGCCGAGTCGCCTAAAAGGGGAAAAGCTCCTCTTCCGGAAGAGTCCACTGCCGCCGACGACAACAGCCCGGCGTGGGATCCCAGGGCCCAGCCCCTGGTGAACTCGTGAGTATAAAATCCAAACACATTTATGCGTCCAGTCTCATCATGGCGTAATATTTTGACCTCAGCCATATTGTTTGTAGTCCGGCGAGGTCCCGCACCGAAAAATCCTCATCAGAGGATTTGCTGAGCTCGGATGCTAGGGAGAGTGGGACGCCCCCAAAGGCCCCTTCCCCGAAACATGTGGATAACACCGAGGCTTCGTCCCGGAGGGACCTCGGCCAAGGAGGGGAGGAAGAGATCGTGAAAGCGGCGCCTGGAGGTCAAACTTCAGGGGCCGGAGACATGGGGGAGAAGATTCCCATGGGAGTCATCGGCGGGAGCCATCGTGAATTCGGCTCCTAGCCGGACACAATTCCGGAGATCAATAGGGCTCCAGAATCAAGCAGGCGGCCTCCCTCGGATGGAGGGGGCGTGCCTGTTCCACCGGCAATCTCTGTCCAACCAGAGGTGCCAGATGCTTTGTTGGCGGCGCTGAAGAGCGCCGCCATCGTCGATGAACACCGTGCCCTTATGGGTGCGGTGATTGAGAAGATTCAGTCTGCTGAGAGTGGACTGAATGAAGCCTGCATCAGCCTTATAAGAGGCTTTGAGGTATGTTTTATGAAGTTTCGAAGAATGTCATAGTATGGATAGTAGCCCCTGATACACTGTTCGGTGAAAGAAAGAACTGGACAGAGGATCAAATTTAATGTTCGCAGGAAGGCTCATTTGGTGACATCTATCTCTCTTTTATAAGCAGGCATCTACAACGGCTGCTGCCTCTCATACTGAGGAGGTCTCCGTACCGAATCAAAGTCTGGAGCGGGCCATGGAAGAACTTGGCCAGTTGAAAAGGCAGTTGGAAGATAAGCAAGGTATGCGCAAGCCTTGTTCGCGTTTGGTGCGAACGAATTTCCAGTATGATAAAATATGTTCCATGAATTTCTATAGGGACGATGACCAAAGTCGAGGCTCTTAAGAAGGCTATGGCCGAGGCCGAGGAAAAGGCAGCCGCAGAGCAGGCTCTTCGTGAGAAGCACGAGGCCAGGGTTATTAAAGCTGAGCAGAAGCTTCAAGAGGCCGTTAAGAAATGCGAGACCTTGGAGCAGAGTTTAACGAAGAAAGAATCCGAACTCACCAGGGCTCATCAGGCCGCGCGCGATGCCTAGGGGGAAACCCAAGGTGCCCTGCAGGAGATCCAAGAGGCGAGGAAGATCGCCGCGGGTAAGGCTCTTTTCCATGTAAATCAAGTATTTGAGGAGAAAATCATGTTTCTAATTTTGAGTTCGGATTTCTCCTGGGGTGTTTACGGATCTGCCCCGCAGCATATCGGATGCCGCCCAATTCTACCGAGCCGAAGAAAGGAACACTGCGGATAAGCTCTTCTGGTCGCAGTATCTGGCACCGAATTATCCGGTCCCTTTCGTCGACCAGCTGAAACAGCTGATCGAACTGCATAGGGCGGCCGAACTAGCCATGAAGGATTTGATTATCCGGCTATGGCCCGCCGAGCCGATTCCAAGCGGCTACTTCGGGCTCGTGAAGCGGCTTGTGGGTGCCTGCCCTCGACTTGACATCATCAAGCAGTCGGTCTGTATAGAGGGTGCGCGAATGGCCTTCGCCCGCGCAAAGGTGCACTGGGGGAAGATGGATGCTGAAAGCTGATGACCGAGGGACCGCCCGAGGGGAAGGAGCACCGCAAGCCCGAATTATATTATGAGTGTCCTGAAAGGATCCTGCCTTGCGGCGGAGCAATGCACCAAGGACGTTATATTTCCATGAATGCGAATCATGTTGTAATGTTTAAACAAGGTCATTATTTATTGCCTATTGTATAAAGGTTTATCCTCCTGCGCGGACGTTTTATGTATTAATCCTGAGAGTTGGCCAGTCGTCGGCTTCTGCCCCCACGTAGGAAGTACCGGGGTGTTCGGGATAAACCTGATCACTCTTTATCCTAGTTTTGGGTCCTTCGAAGGAGGTGTTCAGCACAACGAACCAGACAATCGGACTATAGGGCTTTATCACTCTCACTTAGCCATAGGAGCTTTAGGAAGGTAGGCACGGCCCCTGGTGTTCGGAAGACCGCATGAGGGGATCAATAAGCACCTGATCGGAAGAAAAACCGACCCATCACACGCTGCATTGGTTATGGCATTATGCGGGAGAAATCCTTAAAGATTTTAGAACCTCTCGAACAGCTGACCAGCTCTCGCCGTATCATGACAGTCAGTTTTCGGCTTTCCCTACTGAGGTGCTCGTCCGGAAGAATCGGGACACAATCGCAGTAGTTCTCCTTGTGCCACCTTAGCCGATATAGCGGAACGTAAGGCAGCAAAACATGGGAGCCGGGCAAACCCAACATTTGACCCAAGACATGATTCGGAGCTGATGCATATAATGCTATAAGTTCGGGGTGCCGAACTTCCATGAAGGTGTTCGGACTTTATTGCCGTACTATGGGTAAAACGAAGCCCCTGGCATATTTAGGGCATACCGCGGTGTACGGATGCCACTTGACAAAAGAATTTCAATAAGAAATATCAGCAGATAAGCGTCGTATAAATCCACATATTGTATTTGAATAGTACGTCGATGCGTATAAGTACAGGTAATGTGATAAAAAAGAAATATGACTGTGGAACCTGCTGAGACCGAGGGGGAAGAAGCTTTGTGCGGATCCGGAGTATAGTCGGATGATCATCACGGGGAATATCTAAGGATTCCCTTGCGCGTTCAAGCTGCTTCCATATCGCCAATCCTGGTCTGCGCAAAGTTGAACCTGCAAGGAAAATGTAAGAAATGCTTGTGTCCCACAGAGCGGTTGAGTCGCGGTTTGTGGCCTGTCATGGCTTTCGCCGGGGTGTTTTTAGTTGAGCTCTGGACGAGCCATTTTATTCTGCCGCGAAGCAGTTCGGAGTCCTTTGGCGGTGTCCGGGAGCCTGACCGCCGATTCGAGGTTCGATTGGAAGGTGCCACTCGTTGCTTCCGCTGTTAAAGCAGCGGTAGACTCTTTGGTACCAAGGGAAAGTTCGGTCCTACCATTAACCGGGATGACGCCGCGCGGACCGGGCATCTTGAGCTTATGGTAGGCATAGTGTGGCACCGCGTTGAATCGAGCGAACGCGGTTCGTCCGAGCAGTGCCTGATAATCACTGCGAAAGGGGACGATGTCGAAGATTAACTCTTCGGCACGGTAGTTGTCTGGTGATCCAAAGACTACCTTAAGGGCGATGGAGCCTGTACAACTGGCCTCCACACCTGGTATAATACCTCTGAAGGTGGTTTCAGTGGGTTTGATCACCGAATGATCGATGCCCATCTTGCGCACTGTGTCCTGGTAAAGCAGGTTTAGACTGCTGCCTCCGTCCATAAGGACTCGGGTGAGGTGGAACCCGTCAATTATTGGGTCAAGGACTAGTGCGGCTGGATTGCCCTGATTGGTGTTAACCGGACGATCCGTGTGATTGAAGGTGATCGGCCTGAATTTATATTGTGGGATGACTAGTTCCGTTAAGTTGATATCCCTAAGGGTGTGCATCCGGTCCAGGTTGGGAGTGTGGGTGCCGTTTACCACGTTCACCGTTTGGATTTGTGGGGGAAATTTCTTTTGCCCTCCTGTGCTCGGTGGTCTGGGCTCCTCGTCGCCATCATCGCTTTGAGACCCTTTATCTTTGTTTTTGGCGCCTAACTTGCCGGCTTGTTTGAAGACCCAGCATTCTCTGTTGGTATGATTGGCTGGCGTTCCCGGGGTGCCATGAATTTGGCATGGGCGGTCGAGTATGCGGTCCAGACTGGACGGACCCGAATTGTTATTTTGGAGTGGCCCCTTCCGCTGGCTGGACTTAGAGCCACTGAACCCGGCATTGACTGTCGTATCTTCGGCGTTTTCACCATGTTTACGGCGCTTGTGTTTGTTGCATCGTGGTTTGTCGTTGCTATCTCTGGCCTCTGATGTGCCAGGGTTGGTTGCTGTGTTGTTGCTATGGGCCAACCAGCTATCTTCGCCCGCGCAAAAGCGGGTCATGAGTGTCGTGAGGGCTGCCATGGATTTTGGCTTCTCTTGGCCGAGATGTCGGGCGAGCCACTCGTCGCAGATGTTATGTTTAAAGGCCTCTAGGGCTTCGGCATCCGGACAGTCGACAATTTGGCTCTTTTTAGTTAGGATTTGCGTCCAGAATTTCCTGGCTGACTCTCCGAGCTGTTGTGTTGTGTGACTTAAATCGTCAGCATCCGGTGGCCGCACATAAGTGCCTTGGAAGTTGTCCAGGAATGCGTCTGCCAGGTTCTCCCAACTTCCGATGGAGTTTGCCGGCAAGCTATTCAGCCAATGCCGAGCCGGCCCTTTGAGTTTTAGCGGGAGATACTTGATGGCGTGTAGATCATCCTCGCGGGCCATGTGAATGTGGAGGAAGAAATCCTCTATCCATACCGCAGGGTCTGTAGTGCCGTTGTATGATTCAATGTTCACGGGTTTAAACCCTTCTGGGAATTCATGATCCATTACTTCATCAATGAAGCATAGGGGGTGTGCGGCGCCTCTGTGCCGGGCTATATCACGACGCCGTTCATACGATTCCTCTCTGCTCTGTTCGGCCCGGCCGGATTTGCTTTTAGTATATCCGGCATGACGGTTGTCGTCACGTGTTGAGGCGCGCCCCCGTGATCCATAGATCGATCTTGCATGTCCTGCTTTGTTTTCCAATACGTCTCGCAGGTCCTTCGTATTACCTCGGGCCTTAGTATTTTTATTTGACTGGCGGCGGGGTACGGGCTGGACTTTGGCCTGATACGCCGCTTTGTCTCGTCCACAAGGTGGCCGGTCAGCCGCATCGTACGCTGGAAGCATAGGCTTTAATGCTTCCTCCTTGAGTTGGGGTAGAAACCTGCGCTTTGGGTAACTTTTGGTTGGGCGCTCGAGTTCGTATTCTCGGCCGCTAGGACCTCAGTCCATCTATCCGCTAGCAGATCTTCGTTAGCTTGAAGCTGCTGTTGCTTTTTCTTTAGGCTATTTGCTGTGGCTATAAGCCAGCGCTTGAAGCGCTCCTGCTCGACGGGATCCTCAGGCACGATAAATTCTTCGTCGCCGAGGCTCGCCTCGTCTTCGGAGAGGGACATGTAAGTGTCATCTTCTGATTCTGCGTCTGTCGCCTGTTTCTTAGGGCTAGCTTGCTCATCCTCCTGCTCGAAACTTGGCTGGAGGGGATTGTCTTTGTCTTCGGCATTATCCGCAGCGTTATTATCTCTTGTGCTGGTATCGCTGCTTTTGCTATGGCGGGGCTTAGAGCGGCGCCGATGACGCCGGTGCATATATTGCTTCTCGATGGGATTATCCTCTGTTGCCTTATTGCCATCACTCTCTTTGGGGGTGTCCACCATGTATATATCATATGATGAGGTGGCAGTCCACCGTCCTATGGGCGCTGGTTCCGGTTCGTCTCCTGCATCGTCGTCCATACCGTCGATGTCTTCGGAGCCGAAATCGAGCATGTCGGTTAAGTCGTCGACAGTGGCTATCAAGTGGGTGGTGGGTGGGGAACGAATTTCTTCGTCGTCCGCTTCCCACTCGAGCCGGACATAGTTCGGCCAAGGGTCTCCTGACAAGGAGAGAGACCTTAATGAATTTAGCACGTCACCCAAGGGCGAGTGCTGGAAGATATCTGCGAAGGAAAACTCCATGATCGGCGCCCAATCAGATTCGATAGGTACGGACGCAGGCGGTTCGGAGCCCGTGGCCGGGGACGAATCCAAGTGTCTGGCAACACAGGTCTCATAGGAGGTGAAATCAGTGTTCGGCTCTATCGCCACTGAGTGTGCGGCCTCCGTGGCGGGGTCCATCCACCCGTCCTCGGACGGCGCACTCTGCTCCGGATTTAGGGCCAGAGTAGCCACAGGTGTGATCTCCTGAACACCGTCCGACGGCAGAGTTAGGTCATGCTCGTCGTGAGTGTGCGACGCACCTGACATAGGCTTGAACCTGTCAAAGATCAAGTCTCCGCGATGTTGGAAGTATAGTTTAAATTTCCAACCCTGACCTGACGGCCAGGGGCGTAACTCTCGATTAGCTCCTGATGGCCAAGCGAGTTGGCCCGCAGTGCGAAGTCGCCGAATACAAAGATCTGTCCGGGGAGAAAAACCTCACCTTGGATCGCATCATTGCCAATGATCGAAGGAGCCATCAAGCCTTATGGTGATGGCACAGTGGAACTCTCAATGAAAGCACCAATGTCGGTGTCAAAACCGGCGGATCTCGGGTAGGAGGTCCCGAACTGTGCGTCTAAGGCGGATGGTAACAGGAGGCGGGGGACACAATGTTTACCCAGGTTCGGGCCCTCTCGACGGAGGTAATACCCTACTTCCTGCTTGATTGATCTTGATGATATGAGTATTACAAGAGTTGATCTACCACGAGATCGAAGAGGCTAAACCTTAGAAGCTAGCGTATGATTATGATTGTTCTTGTCCTACGGACTAAACCCTCCGGTTTATATAGACACCGGAGGGGGCTAGGGTTACACAGAGTCGGTTACAAGGGAGGAAATCTACATATCCGAACTGCCAAGCTTGCCTTCCATGCAAAGGAGAGTCCCATCCGGACACGGGACGAAGTCTTCAATCCTGTATCTTCATAGTCCAATAGTCCGGCCAAAGCACATAGTCCGGCTGTCCGAGGACCCCCTAATCCAGGAATCCCTCAGACCCCCCCTTTCCTAGTCCTACTAGGAGAAGAAGGAAGGAGGGGGAAAGAGAAGGAAGGAGGGGGCGCCGCCCCTCCCTCTAGTCCAATTCGGACTAGGCCCATGGGGGGGCACACGGCCAGCCCTTGGCAACCCCTCTCTCTCTCCCCTGGGCCCAATAAGGCCCATTACTTCTCCGGTGGTTCCGATAACCCTTTCGGCACTCCGATATTTATCCGGTGACCCCCGGAACTCATCCGGTGTCCGAATAACATCGTCCAATATATCATTCTTTATGTCTCGACCATTTCGAGACTCCTCGTCATGTCCGTGATCACATCCAGAACTCTGAACTACCTTGGGTACATCAAAACACATAAACTCATAATACCGATCATCATCGAACGTTAAGCGTGCGGACCCTATGGGTTCGAGAACTATGTAGACATGACCGAGACACATCTGTGGTCAGTAACCAATAGCGAAACCTGGATGCTCATATTGGCTCCTACATATCTACGAAGATCTTTATGGGTCAAACCGCATAACAACATACATTGTTCCCTTTTTCATCGGTATGTTACTTGCCCGAGTTTCGATCGTCGGTATCCTCATACCTAGTTCAATCTCATTACCGGCAAGTCTCTTTACTCGTTCCGTAATGCATCATCCCGTAAATAACTCATTAGTCACATTGGTTGCAAGGCTTATAGTGATGTGCAGTACCGGGAGGGCCTAGAGATACCTCTCGGATACACAGAGTGACAAATCCTAATCTTGATCTATGCCAACCCAACAAACACCTTCGGAGACACCTGTAGAGCATCTTTATAATCACCCAGTTACGTTGTGATGTTTGATAGCACACAAGGTGTTCCTCTGGTATTCGGGAGTTGCATAATCTCATAGTCAGAGGAACATGTATAAGTCATGAAGAAAGCAATAGCAATAAACTAAACGATCATAGTGCTAAGCTAACGGATGGGTCTTGTTCATCACATCATTCTTTAATGATGTGATCCCGTTCATCAAATGACAACACATGTCTATGGCTAGGAAACTTAACCATCTTTGATTAACGAGCTAGTCAAGTAGAGGCATACTAGGGACACTTTGTTTTGTCTATGTACTCACACATGTATAGTGTTTCCGGTTAATACAATTCTAGCATGAATAATAAACATTTATCATGATATAAAGAAATATAAAATAACAACTTTATTATTGCCTCTAGGGCATATTTCCTTCAGTCTCCCACTTGCACTAGAGTCAATAATCTAGTTCACATCGCCATGTGATTTAACATCAATAGTTCACATCACCATGTGATTAACACCCATAGTTCACATCGCTATGTGATCAACACCCAAAGGGTTTACTAGAGTCAGTAATCTAGTACACATCGCCATGTGATTAACACCCAAAGAGTACTAAGGTGTGATCATGTTTTGCTTGTGAGAGAAGCTTAGTCAATGGGTCTGTCACATTCAGAGCCGTATGTATTTTGCAAATTTTCTATGTCTACGATGCTCTGGATGGAGCTACTCTAGCTAATTGCTCCCACTTTCAATATGTATCCAGATTGAGACTCAGAGTCATCTGGATCGGTGTAAAAGCTTGCACCGGTGTAACTCTTTACGACGAACTCTTTATCACCTCCATAACTAAGAAATATCTCCTTAGTCTTCTAAGGATAATTTTGACCTCTATCAAATGATCCACTCCTGGATCAATATCGTACCCCCTTGTCAAACTCATGGCAAGGTACACAATAGGTTTTGTACACATCATAGCATACTTTACAGAACCTATGGCTAAGGCATAGGGAATGACTTTCATTCTCTTTCTATTTTCTGTCGTGGTCGTGTTTTGAGTCTTATTCAACTTTACACCTTGCAATAAAGGAAAGAACTCCTTCTTTGACTGTTCCTTTTTGAAGTACTTCAAAAATCTTGTCAAGGTATGTACTCATTGAAAAATCTTATCAAGCGTCTTGATCTATCTCTATAGATCTTGATGCCCAATGTGTAAGCAGCTTCACCGAGGTCTTTCTTTGAAAAACTCCTTTCAAACATTCCTTTATGCTTTCCAAAAAATTCTACATCATTTCCGATCAAGAATATGTCATTCACATATACTTATCGGAAAGGTTGTAGTGCTCCCACTCACTTTCTTGTAAATACATGCTTCACCGCAAGTCTGTATAAAACTATATGCTTTGATTAACTTATCAAAGCGTATATTCCAACTCCGAGATGCTTGCACCAGTCCATAGATGGATCACTGGAGCTTGCACATTTTGTTAGTACCTTTAGGATTGACAATACCTTCTGGTTGTATCATATACAACTCTTCTTTAATAAATCCATTAAGGAATGCAGCTTTGATATCCATTTGTTAGATTTCATAAAACGTGGCAATTGCTAACATGATTCAGACAGACTTTAAGCATCGATACGAGTGAGAAAAATCTCATCGTAGTCAACATCTTGAACTTCTCAAAAACCCTTTTCGACAAGTCGAGCTTTGTAGATAGTAACACTACTATCAGCGCCCGTCTTCCTCTTGAAGACCCTTTTATTCTCAATGAACTGGTGCGCGTCGGTCCTAAACAACGGTTTTTTACCCCTTTCCGCGATGGCATTTGGAACCGTCGCCAAGTGAGTGTGGGCGATAGGGGGGTCCTTCCCACACGACCCAGAAACTATTGGGGATATGCCCTCCTGGCACACATGCTCGGCAATATGAGGTCGTGTCCAACCGGCGAGCACTCAAATACAGAAATACGTACAATAGTGCTCAAAAAAATACAATTATACAAGCGAAATCATTTCTGGTCGTAAGTACATCCCACACAGTCAGTCACCACTGAACGTTTCCATTTGTATATACATCCCACACAGTCACTACAAGGAAAACGTTTACGCAAGGTGGAGTAACGCAAACAGTTTTGAAGAGAATGTCGTGTGTGATCGTTCATTGACCCAACACGGTTTATTCCTAGAAACTGTGTGCGTTGCCTTAGGTCATCGCCCACGGTGTTTTCTCATTAACCGTTTGCAATAGGAAAACCCAATTAGCAAGCTAATTGGCCAATTAGCAGGCTAATTGGCCTATTATTAATAATCCATTTACTAATCTAATTGACATTCATATTAAGCACATAATATATTCCATTTCCATATTAAGGAAGCAGGATTTCATAATTGAAATACATCGGAGTACAACATGATATAGCTTCAGCACTCAGCTACCCCATTACACAACTGCACCAGCAGCAAGTTTCACATGCAACATCTAGAACCTTTTGAAATTAGCATCATAGACGGTACATAGAGAGATGCATCTCATCTAGAAAACTGCTGAAGCGGAAGGCGAATATTGAGCCTTCATTCATGTTGAAGGTCTTTGCAACTTTAGGCCAGTGCCTGTGGATGATTGACCGTCCATCCTTCGACCTCTTCAGGAACACTTCAATATTGAACCGTGGGTGTTGTATGAGAACTTTCCTCGCCTCCTGACCATAGAGGTGGTTTGAGAGGTAATCATCAGTGAACCTTGAAAACAAGGATGTGCATAAATATCTTCTCTATATTGGAAACAGGGCAAAGGAATAAAAAAAGGCAAGGTATACTAGTTAGTACCATCTTGTAAACCTCAGTGCTTCCCATTAATTGTTTCCCTGCAACACATATAAGGTAGTTAGTCATCAGGTTAAGTAAGGGTTCGCATGCTATTAGTAAAATATGTTGATAAAAAATAAGCACATTGCAGATTCATCAGATATAGCACTTGTAGAAAACCCATTTATCCAAACCAAGCATGATTAAGAACTAGGAATTATAGCACTTGTATATGTTTCTCATGTATTAAGTGCAGCCAAATTTGATTTATTCCTGACATGGTATACAATAAGAGAATGCAGCCACAACAATTGAACATCGCATTGCAGAATTGAACCAAGCAGTTAACTAAACACCACAACAAATGAACCAAACATTAACTGGGCACCACATTGCACAATATAACATACTCCTAATACAAGATCAGACATTTAACCAAACCAAGCATGCTTAACAACTTGGAAATATAGCAATTCTATTTGTTTCTCATGTATTTAGTACAGCCAAATTCGATTTATTCCTCACATGGTATACAATAAGAGAATGCAGCCACAACAATTGAACATCGCATTGCAGAATTGAACCAAGCAGTTAACTAAACACCCCAACAAATGAATCAAACGTTAACTAAGCACCACACTAAGCAGTTAACTAAATAGTCGGTTTGAACAGATCGGCATCAGCTTCAAAGTTCATGAGTTCAGATTTACAATCTGTCAGCTTGGAGTTTAAGAAGAATTAGGGTTGAGATATTTCCGTCTGCCGCCGCCGTCTGATGATTCGCCGAAAGTGATGAGTACTCAGTCTGGGCGTCACCAAACGATGGAGTTGATAAGATTAATTTTCCTCGGTGGAGGCTGTGCACTGCACCTGGCGATCCGACAAGATGTCCAATCTAAAGAAGGCAAGGAAGACTGATTTCTACGGCATAGTATTGGTTGGACACGCAAGGCGCTAAGACCAAAGAAGACTATTCCGATGATAAGACCAGCAGAAATGCCGAGTTGACGAAACTGACAAGCAGTCTAATCCAGAACCGGATTGACTTTTTTGGTTGCTGTCGCGCGTAGTTAAGACTGGTTAGATTTCCATAAAACATGTTACCAAGGATTCGGAAGCACATGCACATGCCATAGGCAGGGAAAGCTTCAAGTCCCGAGGAGCTCAGGCGCTGCTGGTGGTTATTCTACTCCTTTTTTAATTAAAGACACAGCTATTACGAGGTCATATTGCTGCTACTCAAAAACAGACTACAGAACACCGGTGTTACTGATACATTGCGTACTACCAGTACTACATGGAGAATAACAACTAATGCGGCTCCTTCATCTCATCAAGACAAAAGAGTTTTTTATGGATGGAATAGAAAAAAGGGAATGGTCAAACCAGCCATGACCCGGAGGGAGAGTTGGTTGTGGGGCACAGACTCGCACTGTCTCCGAGCCGCAGGAGCATGCTTCGGATCGCCGCAGGCCTCTTCAGCCGCAGAATACAGTGTTGTTATATATAGCCGTCGCCCCTGCGGTCCGGTTTACATCAACGCGCCGGCCGACTCGCCCGTCCGCACCACCTTACAACGCCACGGACGACTCGCCCGTCCGCCTTCGCCGCCGGTCCACGCGTCCGCGTCGGCTTACAATGCGGAGGGTACTATGCATTATCAAGCGCCAGCATCCGGGTTTATCCGGCAAAAAATACCAGGTGTTATTTTTCTTATGTATTTTATAAGTATATGTTAATTCATCTGACAACAATTACTCTGGCCTGTAATATTTTTATGCAGGAAGGCTATTAAAAAAGGGGTGGTGGTATACCACGGAGGCACGTTCGGCTGTGCCGCGCAGTTTCACGGACACGCGTATCGCGATCCGGTTTACATCAACGCGCCGGCTAACTTGCCCGTCAGGGCCACCTTACAACGCCACGGACGACTCGCCCGTCCGCCCTCGCCGCTGGTTCACGCGTCCGCACCGGTTTACAACGCGGAGGACAACTTGCTCGTCCACACCGGTTTACAACGCCGCGGCCGGTCCATCTGTCTGTTCGTATGGCCGACTCGTCCATGATTGATGTCAGCTTCACCACGGTGATCATCAAGTCCATGACGGATAATTTCCAGCCTAACATATCAGGTGAAATCCATCTAAATCTAATTTGGACAATATTGTTTTTGTCAAAGAACAATTACGTTGGTTTGTATTTTCTTTATATGCAGGACAATTATTCATTATAAACGTGATTTATACCATGGGTACGGAGCACGCGCTGGCAACGTCCTGCCTGGTGTTCGTCCGTGCCACAGTACACGGTGAATGGACGCGTGCAAGTCGCAGTCCAGCTTGCCGGGACCGCGCCTGCGTTTGACTCGCCTGTCCGAACCGGTTTACAACGCCGCAGCCGACGCATCTATCTGTGCCGCCTCTGATGCTGCGGTCGTATTTTCCGTCCGTCTCTTGTGGCCTGGTCTACATCAACACGCCAGGCCACACCTGTCTGCGTGAGCTGTTTATTGAGTATGAGCAAGTCACAGCTTGGGTAGCCCGGTTTTCTTTCAACAAAATGGAGGCAAATTATCATATACTATCAACCGCCGTCTGCACTGGATGGCTCAACGGACATGCGCACAAGTCGCCGTCACTACAGTTTGGTTAAATTTCAAACAACTAGTTGGAAGGAACCATTGGCCGAGTTGCTGACACGGCTCATACGAGATCATTTATAACCCGCCGCAGTCACCTCAACCTTCTGTTGATACACATCATGCTATCAACACCAATGATATACAAGTTATGCCGGTTTATATCACGGTCAAATATGGAGAATCTCAAGTCAACTACTCGAGTCACCTCAAGACTCGGAGGGCTACAGTAATATGACTCAACAAATCTTGCCGGTTTCAGCAAATTTAAGAACCCCAGGACGATGGAGGGAAAGATAACCCGGTCCTGGAGGCTACTATTATATTGGTGAAAATTTAAAGGCTGTCAGAAAATTTCCGGCTTAGAAAGTATATGACAGTTACAAAATCCCGGCTACATGAAGAAGTTTCGGGTCATCAGAAAGGATTCCGGTTTAAAATCCGGTTCAAGGGAAGTCAGTCTCGCTGAAGCTCTCAAATATCCGGTTTACAATCCGGTTCAAGGGAAGTCTATCTTCCACAAAGCTCTGAAGCTCTCAAATCCGGTTTAAAAATGTCCGGTTCAAAAAGGAATTAACTTCTCACAAGTTCGAGTTTAAAGGCCGTCAGAAAATTTCCGGCTGAAAATGAAGATCCCGGTTTAAAATCTGGTTCAAGAGAAAGATGTCTCCCACAAAGCTTTGAAGCTCTCAATATCCGGTTCAAAATCTCGGTTCAAGAAGAATTTATCTCTTGCAAAAAGTTCAAGGTTGCCGAAGAGGACCTGCTGCCATGATGCGCGGTTCAAACATGGGTATCCTGCCATATTGGCTTATCATATTATTGATCACTTGGGGGCTTGGTCGTATCCGAACCATAGCTACACCTCTTGATCGGTGCCATGCCACAGCATCACTTGGGGGCTTGGTCGTATCCGAACCATAGCTACGCCTCTTGATCGGTGCAATGCCACAGCATCACTTGGGGGCATGGTCAAACCCGAACCATAGCTACGCTTCTTGATAGGTGCAATGCCACAACATCACTTGGGGGCTTGGTCGAACCCGAACCATAGCTACGCCTCTTGATCGGCGCAATGCCACAGCATCACTTGGGGGCTTGGTCGAACCCGAACCATAGCTACGCCTCTTGATCGGCGTAATGCCACAGCATCACTTGGGGGCTTGGTCAAACCCCAACCATAGCAACACCTCTTGATCGGCGTAATGCCACAGCATCACTTGGGAGCTTGGTCGAACCCGAACCATAGCAACACCTCTTGATCAAATTTGGGGCCTGGCAGCCCGTGAAAAGCCTCGACTACAACGGTTTTATTTGCCTTTTGCTAAGTTTCTTTTTCTTTTGCTAAGATTTGTGACGTTTTCAAACCAGCGTTTATCAACCCGGTTAGGCTGTTAACTACAAGTTGTCAGTACATGATCAAGTTATAATCCGGAGACTATCAGCCCAGTCTGGTTTTAACTAAAAGTCACCAGTATGGAATATGCCGGTGTTTATCACAACCCGGAACGGTTTTATTATAAACCGGTATCATATAACAGGAGTTACTTATCCTCCAGAGTAGGGTTATGGCCCTTACTACAAAGTTGGTCAACCAACGATGTGATTCAATATCACAGGTATGATATATTACATATTTGATTATTCTTAAGTGCAGCCTTGGTTATAAACCCCGGTTATATGTTGGGCATTATGACCCGTCCGGCGGTAAACCGCCAGGACACTTTAAACTTGTTGTATGCAGAAACAGGTTGCATAAAGCATGATTATAAATCACCGGTGTTTATTAACCCGGCCTGGCTTTCGACTATAAGTCTCCAGTATGATGATAAATTATCCAGTGTTTATTAAACCGGCCCGGCTTTGGACTATAAGTAGCCAGTATATATTTGGATTGTGCCATTGGAATCATGCTTATAAATCATTGGGTTATATTATTCAAATAGCCAAACTTTGCTGAATTTTCATTATGATATTGAATGAATAAGGTTTTCATACCGGATTATATTATCTTGAATAGCCAACATGGCTGGATTTTTATGGTTATTAATAACTGGTATTATTGAGGTTTTCAAAGTCTCTTTAGCGCAATGGCTATTATTTTATCAAAGGATATGATTTATTCTACAATGGAAGGAATAGTCCCTAGTCGCTGCAGGCTTACGACCCGGCAGTTGGGGGCTACATTATTCAAATTGAGATTACATGCAAGTCTCATGTCGCTGCAAGCATGCACCATGACACTTGGGGGCTAATGCAAAGCCATTTTATTGGCCTTATTGAAGACCCGACTCATCACATCATAATGAGCCGGCCATTGGGGGCTACCAATTGCTCCTGTCAACAATTCAAGGTACACAAGTTTTCGTCCATTATATTGAAGGATCCACTGCTCAGTTGGTAAATCACAAAGCTCTTAACCTTGTGGACGTGGGTTCAAGCCCTACGATGGAAGCTACATTATAAGATGTTATTTTCATTGAAGTATATATCAAATCCCGGTTGAGTATTATCTTACTAAGTCGACCCTTGGGGGCTACACATCACTGTTCAAATCTACATGATCATATTTATAAAGTCCCTGCTCATTATTGCATAATGACCCGACACTGGTTGAAATTTTATGAGCATAAGGCAATTACAAGTCCCAGGTTGCTGCAAGCATGACAACCCGACACTTGGGGGCTACATATGTGGATAACCCGGATTGAGGTGAATAACCCGGATTTTTTCAAGGTTGCAACACTTATATTGAAGCAAGTCTTAAGCTATCACTATGTTCTCCTTTTAAGACTTGGGAGATACAGGTATTATGCATATAAAGGAGGAACGTCTTCAAATTCTCAGTTTTGAGAAAATCAGGAAGATCAATTACATGACCCAGTGTCAACAACAATTATGACTCGGCATCATTAGTTTTTTATAACCCGGAGATTTTGGAAATTATAACTCGGCAAGATCTGCATCTTTAAGCCGATTGAAAATCAGATGAGTATTTCAAGACCTATATTTTTTAAGCTGGCGCTTTGGAAGCCGACTCAAGTGGATTATTTCTTACAATATTTATCTACAAGAGACCAATATCAGCAAATTGAGTATGAAGCTGGCTTATTGACCTGGATTTTCTAGAAGAAGGAAATGGCAAGGAATTAAGGATGATCAGGAGACGGTTTACAAGAATTCTTAACCCGGAGCATAATCTGTCAAATTCGTTCTTGTGTTTATGTTGCAGGATCAGTGTAACATGGATAAATCCAAATTAAACCAGGGGCTAATGTCGGGGATATACCCCGCGGTGTAAACCGGCCGGAAGTATAACCCGGCCGAACTTGGCGGTTTTATTTGAGACCCCGCTAACACTTGGCGATTCACCGGCGACCCGCGCAGACCAGACGGTTTACAAGCAACCTGACTGAACATTATGATTCACTGGTAACCCGGCGGGCGGGACAGGTGGTGACAAGGCCCAAGGCCCAGAAGGCCGGCTCATGTTATGGTGGGCCGGTTTAAGAGGAAAGGCGTGAGGAATATTTGATTTACAAGGAGTTAAGACCTGGACTTGTATCCGGTTTGTATTAGAGATAGACTAGTCCTAATCCTAATAGGACTCCACATGTAGCCCGCCCCTTTCAACATATATAAGGAGGGGCAGGGCTCCCCAAAGAGGGACATGCAAGAAGAGACAATCTCTAGGGCTAGACACAAAGAGCCGGTTTACGGTGTCTCCCTCGTGATGATAATGAGACCTAGCCACAAACAACATGTAGGGTTGTTACCAGATGATGTTTCCTGGGGCCCGAAGCTATCTAAATCCTTGTCTTGTGTTGCGTCTCTCGATTCCGCACAACCCCTCTCAAGCTACCACATAGATGCGTTGGCCTCGCGACTAAGTCCTCACCCTAAGGACATCCGCCGTCACAAATCCATGACATACTCCTAATAGAAGATCAGACAGTTAACCAAACCAAGCATGCTTAACTACTTGGAAATATAGCAATTATATTTGTTTCTCATGTATTTAGTACAGCCAAATTCGATATATTCCTCACATGGTATACAATAATAGAATGCAGACACAACAATTGAACATCGCATTGCAGAATTGAACCAAGTAGTTAACTAAACACCACAACAAGTGAACCAAGCCACAACAAATGAACCAAGCAGTTAACTAAACACCAATTGAACAATATAACATACTGCTAATAGAAGATCAGACAGTTAACAAAACCAAGCATGCTTAACAACTTGGAAATATTGCACCCTGAAGAATTGAACATCACATCTGCAGAATTGAACCAAGCAGTTAATTGAACACCACATTGCATGACATATAGAACATATACAATATAGCAGAAGATTGCATGGTAAAAGTAGATAGAACAATTCACTAGAATTTGTTAAGGAAAGGCAGTAGCTAGCAAACTGAACATGGGTCCTTATAGTGAGCTAATAAGACAAGCTACACCTCATTGTCGGAGATATCGATGACGATTGGCTCCTTGGACATGGAAGAGGGCGAGGCCTCTGCATCGTGGGTGCCCTCATTGTAGTGGTGAGTTGCCTGAGCCGCTCCGGGCAACAACCTGCTGGCTCTCAAGATGAGGTAAGGACGTGCATGCTGAGAAAACACCTCGTAGTCTTCGTCGAAGGCACCGATGGTGGCCTCAAGAAAACGCCATGAAAGTCGTTAAAAGCATCCAACCGCGTCGCGGCGTCGGTGCGCGAGGCGTCAACGGTGGCCTCGATGGCGAGGTGCTCCTCCAAGATCTGGGGGTCGGCACGAATGGCAGCCATTGCGACTTCATCCGCACGTGCGGCCGCGATTTGCTTCTCCGCTGCCAAATGCTCCTTGAGGTCCTGGCTATACTGCGTGCACCATGGCTTAGGCCGGTGCTTATTTAGTGGAGGGGTCGGTGATTTGGGTGGAAGGTGTCGCGCTCGCGCTAACGGTCGGGGCATGTGGGATGTGGAAGGAGGAGGAGGATGGGGGTCGGGTGTGGATTACCTGCCTGGATAGGCGAGGCCGAGCAGCGTGAAAGAGGGTCACCGGTGAGGAGGCGGCGGTGCTGCAACCAAGGAGTGAAGGTTTCAACTTGGAAAGGAAGGCGGAAAGGGGAAATGTGGCTTTTGGTTAGGGGGAGGGGGCGGGGAGGTAGATATTTCCGCAGAAGCCGAAAATTTGGAATCGCTTCAGCCAAAAAACTGGCGCACAAAGTGTGATCAGACACTGTCCGTTATTCAAACACGGTCCAAAGATATTTTGTGTTGCATCTCACATGGTTGGTTATAATAAACTGTGTGGGATCTACTTGATTTTTCGTCTTGATTTGAATTACATAATGGGGTCACAACGGCCATGGACGGTGTTTGAATTGCTAGACCTTTTATCTGCAGTGATCATAAAAGAATTGGAATTATTCAGGGTTCGTTTGGATATTTTTATGCATTAAGTGAGTTTTCAATGCATTTATGTGCATATTTCAAATTTGAACTACATGCACATGCTCCAATGCATATAAATTGGTTGAAAAATTAAATCTTTGTCCTTGGGTGCATGCTTAGGTCCCATGCAAGAAATGGGAATGAATGTCAAGCACCGTGCCACCGTCACTCGGCCACAAACATTGAGATACCTGGTTTTTAAATTCTAGTAAATCCAAAACTCGTCTGAAATTCATGAAACTAGGCATGCTATCATGGAGCGGCATCAACATGGCGCGGTAAAGTTTTGCCCCATTTGGGGCAGGTTTGGGTATATGCTTCTCACAAACCATAGCTTCTCACAACAAGCATGATGGTTTCAGTAGGGAACGCCCCAACTTTGGGGACAAAACGATACCCATTGCCTCTAATTGCTTTCAAATTTTTTCTCATGTCAACATAGAACAACAGGAGTGTTTTGCTATTGTTTGTGATTTTTTGGGGTTCGTTTGGACATTTTTATGCATTAAGTGAGTTTTCAATGCATTTATGTACATAATTCAAATTTGAACTACATGCACATGCTCCGGTGCATATAAATTTGTTGAAAAATCAAATATTTTGTCCTTGGGTGCATGCTTAGGTCCCATGCAAGAAATGGGAATGAATGTCAAGCACCGTGCCATCGTCACTCGGCCGCAAACATTGAGATACCTAGTTTTTAAATTCTAGTAAATCCAAAACTCGTCTGAAATACATGAAACTTGGGATGCTATCATGGAGCGGCATCAACATGCCGTGGTAAATTTTTTGTCCCATTTGGGGCAGGTTTGGGTATATGCTTCTCACAAACCATAGCTTCTCACAACAAGCATGATGGTTTCGGTAGGGAACGCCCCAACTTTGGGGGCGAAACTATATCCATTGCCTCTTATTGCTTTCAAATTTTTTCTCGTGTCAACATAGAACAACAGGAGTGTTGTGTTATTTTTTGTGATTTTTCGCGGTTCGTTTGGACATTTTTATGCATTAAGTGAGTTTTCAATGCATTTATGTGCATAATTCAAATTTGAACTACATGCACATGCTCCGGTGCATATAAATTGGTTGAAAAATCAAATCTTTTATCCTTGGGTGCATGCTTAGGTCCCAGCAAGAAATGGGAATGAATGTCAAGCACCGTGCCACCGTCACTCGGCCGCAAACATTGAGATACCTGGTTTTTAAATTCTAATAAATCCAAAACTCGTCTGAAATTCATGAAACTAGGCATGCTATCATGGAGCGGCATCAACATGCCGTGGTAAAGTTTTTGTCCCATTTGGGGCAGGTTTGGGTATATGCTTCTGACAAACCATAGCTTCTCACAACAAACATGATGGATTTGGTAGGGAACGCGCCAATTTGGGGGCGAAACGATATCCATTGCCTCTTATTGCTTTCAAATTTTTTCTCATGTCAACATAGAACAACAGGAGTGTTGTGTTATTTTTTGTGATTTTTCGGGGTTCGTTTCGACAATTTTTATGCATTAAGTGAGTTTTCAATGCATTTATGTGCATAATTCAAATTTGAACTACATGCACATGCTCCGGTGCATATAAATTGGCTGAAAAATCAAATCTTTGGTCCTTGGGTGCATGCTTAGGTCCCATGCAAGAAATGGGAATGAATTTCAAGCACCGTGCCACCGTCACTCGGCCGCAAACATTGAGATACCTGGTTTCTAAATGCCAATAAATCAAAAACTCGTCTGAAATTCATGAAACTTGGCATGCTATCATAGAGCGGCATCAACATGTCGTGGTAAAGTTTTTATCTCATTTGGGGCAGGTTTCGGTATATGCTTCTGACAAACCATAGCTTCTCACAACAAGCATGATGGTTTCGGTAGGGAACGCCCCAACTTTGGGGGCGAAACGATATCCATTGCCTCTTATTGCTTTCAAATTTTTTCTCGTGTCAACATAGAACAACTGGAGTGGTGTGTTATTTTTTGTGATTTTTCGCGGTTTGTTTGGACATTTTTATGCATTTATGTGCATAATTCAAATTTGAAGTACATTCACATGCTCCGGTGCATATAAATTGGTTGAAAAATAAAATCTTTAGTCCTTGGGTGCATGCTTGGGTCCCATGCAAGAAATGGGAATGAATGTCAAACACCCTGCCACCGTCACTCGGCCGCAAACATTGAGATACCTGGTTTTTAAATTCTAGTAAATCCAAAACTCGTCTGAAATTCATGAAACTTGGCATGCTATCATTGAGCGGCATCAACATGGCGCGGTAAAGTTTTTGCCCCATTTGGGGCAGGTTTGGGTATATGCTTCTCACAAACCAAAGCTTCTCACACCAACCATGATGGTCTCGGTAGGGAACGCCCCAACCTTGGGGACGAAACGATATCCATTGCCTCTAATTGCTTTCAAATTTTTTCTCGTGTCAACATAGAACAACAGGAGTGTTGTGCTATTGTTTGTGATTTTTCGGGGTTCGTTTGGACATTTTTATGCATTAAGTGAGTTTTAATGCATTTATGTGCATAATTCAAATTTGAACTACATGCACATGCTCCGGTGCATATAAATTGGTTGAAAAATCAAATCTTTTGTCCTTGGGTGCATGCTTAGGTCCCATGCAAGAAATGGGAATGAATGTCAAGCACCGTGCCACCGTCACTCGGCCGAACCATTGAGATACCTGGTTTTAAAATTCTAGTAAATCCAAAACTCGTCTGAAATTCATGAAACTTGGCATGCTATCATGGAGCAGCATCAACATGCCGTGGTAATGTTTTTGTCCCATTTGGGGCAGGTTTGGGTATATGCTTCCACAAACCATAGCTTCTCACAACAAGCATGATGGTTTCGGTAGGGAACGCCCCAACTTTGGGGGCGAAACGATATCCATTGCCTCTTATTGCTTTCAAAAATTTTTCTCGTGTCAACATAGAACAACAGGAGTGTTGTGTTATTGTTTGTGATTTTTGGGGGTTCGTTTGGACATTTTTATGCATTAAGTGAGTTTTCAATGCATTTATGTGCATAATTCAAATTTGAAGTACATGCACATGCTCCGGTGTATATAAATTGGTTGAAAGATCAAATCTTTTGTCCTTGGGTGCATGCTTAGGTCCCATACAAGAAATGGGAATGAATGTCAAGCACCGTGCCACCGTCACTCGGCCGCAAACATTGAGATACCTGGTTTTTAAATTCTAGTAAATCCAAAACTCGTGTGAAATTCATGAAACTAGGCATGCTATCATGGAGCGGCATCAACATGCCGTGGTAAAGTTTTTGTCCCATTTGGGGCAGGTTTGGGTATATGCTTCTGACAAACCATAGCTTCTCACAACAAACATGATGGATTTGGTAGGGAACGCGCCAATTTGGGGGCGAAACGATATCCATTGCCTCTTATTGCTTTCAAATTTTTTCTCATGTCAACATAGAACAACAGGAGTGTTGTGTTATTTTTTGTGATTTTTCGGGGTTCGTTTCGACAATTTTTATGCATTAAGTGAGTTTTCAATGCATTTATGTGCATAATTCAAATTTGAACTACATGCACATGCTCCGGTGCATATAAATTGGCTGAAAAATCAAATCTTTGGTCCTTGGGTGCATGCTTAGGTCCCATGCAAGAAATGGGAATGAATTTCAAGCACCGTGCCACCGTCACTCGGCCACAAACATTGAGATACCTGGTTTTTAAATTCTAGTAAATCCAAAACTCGTGTGAAATTCATGAAACTAGGCATGCTATCATGGAGCGGCATCAACATGCCGTGGTAAAGTTTTTGTCCCATTTGGGGCAGGTTTCGGTATATGCTTCTGACAAACCATAGCTTCTCACAACAAGCATGATGGTTTTGGTAGGGAACGCTCCAATTTGGGGGCGAAACGATATCCATTGCCTCTTATTGCTTTCAAATTTTTTCTCGTGTCAACATAAAACAACAGGAGTGTTGTGTTATTTTTTTTTATTTTTCGGGGTTTGTTTGGACATTTTATGCATTAAGTGAGTTTTCAATGCATTTATGTGCATAATTCAAATTTGAACTACATGCACATGCTCCGGTGCATATAAATTGGCTGAAAAATCAAATCTTTGGTCCTGGGGTGCATGCTTAGGTCCCATGCAAGAAATGGGAATGAATGTCAAGCACCGTGCCACCGTCACTCGGCCGCAAACATTGAGATACCTGGTTTCTAAATTCTAGTAAATCCAAAACTCGTCTGAAATTCATGAAACTTGGCATGCTATCATGGAGCGGCATCAACATGTCGTGGTAAAGTTTTTGTCCCATTTGGGGCAGGTTTGGGTATATGCTTCTGACAAACCATAGCTTCTCACAACAAGCATGATGTTTTCGGTAGGGAACGCCCCGACTTTGGGGGCGAAATGATATCCATTGCCTCTTATTGCTTTCAAATTTTTTTCTCGTGTCAACATAGAACAATAGGAGTGTTGTGTTATTTTTTGTGATTTTTCGGGGTTCGTTTGGACATTTTTATGCATTTATGTGCATAATTCAAATTTGAACTACATGCACATGCTCCGGTGCATATAGATTGGTTCAAAAATCAAATCTTTGGTCCTTGGGTGCATGCTTAGGTCCCATGCAAGAAATGGGAATGAATGTCAAACACTCTGCCACCGTCACTCGGCCGCAAACATTGAGATACCTGGTTTCTAAATTCTAGTAAATCAAAAACTCATCTGAAATTCATGAAACTTGGCATGCTAACATGGAGCGGCATCAACATGCGGTGGTAAATTTTTTGTCCCATTTGGGGCAGGTTTGGGTATATGCTTCTCACAAACCAGAGCTTCTCACAGCAAGCATGATGGTTTCGGTAGGGAACGCCCCAACTTTGGGGGCGAAACGATATCCATTGCCTCTTATTGCTTTCAATTTTTTTCCCGTGTCAACATAGAACAACAGGAGTTGTCGGGGATATACCCAGCGGGATGACCTGGCCGGAGTTATGATCCGGCTGGGACTTGGTGTTTCATTGGTGACCCAGCAGATGTTTAAGTCAGCAGATGTTAAGCCAGATGTTTAAGCCAGCAGATGTTAAGCCAGATGTTTAAGTCAGATTGTAATAGAGTCGCCTGGGGTTAATAAGCCCAAGACGTTAAGAAGCCCATGCTGAGAAGCCCATGGAGAGAAGCCCGTGAAGAGAAGTCAGAATAGTTTAAGTCTTAATCCGAGTTGGACTCTACATGTAACCCGCCCCTTCAACATATATAAGGAGGGGTCGGGCACCCCAAGAGGGACAGGAAAATAACTCCAAGGCTAGACACAACTAGAGGAGAGCCGGCTTATACGGCGACTCCCTCATGATCATAATGAGACCTAACCACAAACATCATGTAGGGTTATTACCAGAGTATGTTTCCCGGGGCCCGAAGCTGTCTAAACCCTTGTCTTGTGTTGCGTCTCTCGATTCCGATCAACCCCTCTCAAGCTACCACATAGATGCGTTGGCCTCACGACTAAGTCCTCACACTAGGACATCTGCCATGCTAATTCCGCGACAGTTGGCGCCCACTATGGGGCAGGGCGCACGATGGTGTTGAGTTCTTGAAGGGATTTCTGCTAGTGATGATGACATAGACCTAGGGTTGGGTCATAGGCGTGACCTATACGCCCTATGCAGGGTCACTGTCCTAGAAGAAAAGAAGCTCAAGAGACAACATGGAGGGCCCAATAAAGGTGTCGAGTGCAATCCACTCGACCTACCAGCTACTCGGAGACCCCTCCTCCTTGAAGGTCACTCGACCACTCAACCGTACGAGAATCCATTCGACTTATTGAAGACCAGGAGTCATCCAGAACAATAACGGACAAGCGTTCACTCTGTAATCTTTAAGGCCATTAAGGCATTTAAGGCTGGCGTTATCAGTAACGCCTCCTCTTTATGTACATTGAACTCTTGGTAACGGAGGAGGGCCGGGGTCCTGGCGCACTCTATATAAGCCACCCCCCTCTTCTGGCACAAGGGTTCGCACCCCCTGTAATATACACACACATAATCAGTCGACCGCCTCCGGGCACCGAGAGGTAGGGCTGTTACTTCCTCTGTGAAGGGCCTGAACTCGTAAAACTCGTGTGTACAACTTCGCCATAGCTAGGATCTTGCCTCCTCATACCTACCCCCCATTCTACTATCAGTCTTAGATCCACGACAGTTGGCACCCACCGTGGGGCAGGTGTCTTAGCGACTTTTTGGTGGAGTTGCGATTTTTGCCGATTCTCATCATCATGGTTTCCGCCGGCGGACTGGCTGAGGGCCGCGAGATCCGTCTCGGCGCGCTTGTTTTCGTGGCGGCGACTCCGCTTGGCTTTAGGAAGTTCCACTCGATGTCGAGGCGCTCCCCGTCCGCGGGGCAACGCACTTTCGTGCGTGCGTCCGCGGCGTCCTTCTCCGGCAGCCGTCGACCCAGTATCGGTCGGCTCCTATGGTGTCCTCGCCCCCCACTGTTCGCCGGCGCAAGTGTTCCGGTCGGTCGCGGCTCCAGCGGTGGGTGAGACAGGTGGCCCGTCAGTCGGCCACCCCATAAGTCGCGGCAATCAAGCCCGACGAAACTCTCTATGGCATGTTCGACCTGTCGACTGGCTCCATCGAGACCGCATCCGAGTGCGACAACAGCGATCCCGTGGCGTAAGTCTTGATGGTCAACGGACTACGCAGTCCTCAGAGCTTCCCCCGCGACGACGGTGGTGATGGCGGCGGCGATCCGTCACGCGTTCACGAGGAGTACCGCCCGAACCCCTTTCTTCGCAGCAGAGGGAAGAGCTTCGCCGCCGCAATATGGATGCGCTTCACACTCCTATCATTGGGGAAACCCCCGAGGCCCGGGCCTTGGAGGAAGCGCGCCTGGCCAACTTGGCTGAGCACACTCGACTGGAGAACCTGCAGCATGCACTTGACGAGCGTGCTTGGCAGCGGATCCCTGAGTCCAGTCGACGGCAGCTTCTCCCGCCTCAACCTCAGGTATATCGCACTCCGATTCAAAATCTCACGGCAGCGGCCCGCATAGCAGAGTCAATTCAGCCTTCCCAGTCGGAGGCTGGCAGTGGTTTGATGCAGATCCGGGCCTTGCTCCGGGCAGCCGGAGAATAGAACACAACAGTATCTCAGTCGCGGAATATGATTCATAGCAGATCTGTGATGGCGAATATGGTTCAGTCGGCTCACAGCCCAAGATCGCCCCCGCAGCGTGAAGGACGTGGGCACAGGCAAGATCAGTACAGAAATCATGAGCAATATGATCACCGACTCGGCCATGATGACCGTCATCGAGTGCCCACGCCTCCTCCAAGGAGTGGGTCATATGTGCCTCGACAGCATGATGATAGACGCCCCCACAGTGGCGAGCGAAGAGTACCAGTCGACCCAAGGGAGCCGGGCTTTGAAGCGAGATCTATTCTCGTTCAAGGTCTGGTTGACAGGAACAGAGCACACAGAGAAGGCCATGACAGAGATTACCCGACTAGCATCAGAGTGCACGTTTCAGGTCCTGAGTATTTCAGCAGAGCCATCAGGGCCGCAGTGATTCCTCCCAACTTCAGGTTGGCGACTGGAGTCAGCAAGTTTACTGGTGAGTCTAAGGCTGACACTTGGCTTGAAGACTACCGAGTGGCTATACAAATTGGTGGTGGCAATGATGAAGTGGCCATGAAGCACCTTCCTCTGATGTTGGAAGGCTCGGCCAGAGCATGGTTGAACCAGTTAGCACCTGGCAGTATATTCAGTTGGGAGGAACTCGCCCGAGTGTTTGTTAGGACTTTTGAAGGTACTTGCAAATGGCCAGCAGGGTTAACAGAATTGCAGCACTGCGTGCAAAAACCGAATGAAACCTTGAGAGATTATATCCAGAGATGGATCACGTTACACCATACAGTGGAGAATGTGTCAGATCACCAAGCAGTTTGTGCCTTCAAAGAAGGTGTTAAGTATCGAGAGTTGAATCTGAAATTCGGTCGGACAAGGGATATGTCCCTGACTCGGATGATGGAGATTGCCACGAAATACGCTAACGGCGAAGAGGAAGACCGACTCCGGAGTGGCAAGCACAAAACAGTCGCCCAGGAAACTGGAGGAGGGAATTCCAGTCGGAAACAGAAGCGCAAGGCCGAGCCAGCTGCTCCTGGTGAAGCCTTAGTCATGGCTCAAGGAAAGTTCAAGGGGAAGCCTAAAGGGCCCTGGACCCCCAAGAAAGTGAAAGATCAAGACGGAAGTGATGTGTTGGATTTGCCATGTCACAATCACATCAAGAAGGATGAAGAGGGTAATCTGATTTATCCTAAACATACCACTCGACAGTGTCGAGTTTTGATCCAGCAGTTCCGAGCAAAGCAACCCAATGAGAAGGAAAAGGAGTTGGACAAGGATGAAGATAAGGAAGAAGATGATGATGGTTTTCCCAATGTCAATTCCACTCTGATGATTTTTGCCGATGTGGAGAGCAAGAGTCGACTGAAAGTTATCAACAAAGAAGTAAACATGGTTGCTCCGACAACACCCAGTTATTTGAAGTGGTCTCAGACTGCCATCACATTTGACCAGTCTGATCACCCAGCGCGTATCGCCACCCCTGGGAGGCAAGCGTTGGTGGTCGACCCAGTTGTTGAAGGCACTCGACTGACCAAAGTGCTAATGGATGGTGGTAGCGGCCTGAATATCCTTTATGCTGAAACCTTGAAGGGAATGGGCATTCCGATGTCCAATCTTAGTGAAAGAAATATGAGTTTCCATGCCGTTATACCTGGCAAGAAGGCTGAATCACTCGGCCAGATCGCCCTTGATGTGGTTTTCGGCGATTCCAAGAATTACTGCAAGGAAAAGTTGACATTTGAAGTAGTGGATTTCCAGAGTGCTTATCATGCTATTCTGGGTAGGCTGGCTTATGCACGTTTTATGGCTCGACCATGTTACGTGTACCTCAAATTGAAGATGCCTGGTCCCAGAGGAGTGATCACCATCACTGGCAATCGGCAGAAGGCAGAAGAGTGCTTCCAGAAGGGCTCAAAAATCGCCGATGCACAAATGGCAGCAATCGAAATGCAAGAATACCGGAAGAATGCAGACCCGAGTGATTTGTTGCGAGCTAAGAAGCCTGCCACAGATTCTGCATTTCAGTTGTCCGGTGAAACGAAGCCGATTCATATTCACCCGACCGATCCTAATGCTGCTCCTACTCATATTTCAACATCGCTCAACAGCAAATAGGAAGAAGCGCTCATCCAGTTCCTCCGTGAGAACTAGGACATCTTTGCATGGAAACCATCTGACATGCCGGGTGTACCCAGGGGACTGGCTGAGCACCGTTTGCGGGTCGACCCGAAAGTGAAACCAGTCAAGGAACATCTTCGACGGTCCGACGTACAGAAGAGAAAGGCAATTGGTGAGGAAGTGGCTCGGCTCCTGGCGGCTGAGTTCATCTGAGAGATTTTCCACTCCGAGTGGCCCGCCAATGTTGTCATGGTCCCTAAGAAAGATGACTCACTTCGCATGTGCATTGACTTCAAGCATATCAATCGGGCCTGCCCGAAAGATCATTTTCCTCTCCCCCGCATCGACCAGATCGTCGACTCGACTGCGGGGTGTGAGCGCCTGTCTTCTCTAGATGCCTATTCCGGGTACCATCAGATCCGACTGTATGGACCCGATGAAATAAAAACAGCTTTCATCACTCCATTCGGGTGTTTTTGTTATGTCACAATGCCATTCGGTCTCAAGAACGCAGGAGCCACATTCATGAGGATGATTCAGAAGTGCCTGCTCACTCAAATCAGTCGAACTGTGGAAGCATACATGGATGACATTGTGGTCAAGTCGCGTAAAGGTTCCGACCTGCGGGCTGACCTTGCTGAAACCTTTGCCAACCTGAGAAGGTATGATATCAAGCTTAATCCATCAAAGTGCACATTCGGAGTTCCTGGCGGAAAGTTACTCGGCTTCCTCGTTTCTGAACGAGGGATCGACGCTAACCCAGAGAAAGTTGGCGCCATACTCCGGATGAAGCGCCCTGTGCGTTTGCATGATGTCCAGAAGCTTACTGGTGTTTGGCCGCCTTGAGTCGATTCATTTCTCGCCTCGGTGAAAAGGCATTGCCTCTTTACCGACTGATGAAGAAATCTGACAAGTTTGAGTGGACTCCTGAGCGTTTGCGGAGCTCAAAGCCCTGCTTTCCACCCAGCCGGTGCTCGCTGCCCCAATTAGCAAAGAGCCTTTACTACTTTATATTGCAACCACTGGACAAGTTGTCAGTACAGTATTCACGGTCGAGCGGGAAGAAGGAAAAGCCTATAAAGCCCAATGCCCAGTATACTATGTTTCTGAAGTTCTGACTCCATCCAAGCAAAGATATCCACATTATCAGAAATTTGTTTGTGGGACTTACATGACCACGAAGAAGGTTGCACACTATTTCTCTGACCACTCCATTACAGTCGTCAGCGACGCACCATTGTCAAAAATTCTGAACAACAGAGATGCAACTGGTCGAGTGGCAAAGTGGGCGATTGAACTCCTTCCCTTGGATATAAAGTTTGAGGCAAAGAAAGCTATCAAGTCCCAAGTAATAGCAGATTTCCTCGCCGAGTGGGTCGAACAGCAACTGCCCACTCAGATTCACTCGGAGCATTGGACCATGTTCTTTGATGGATCTAAGATGCTGAATGGTTTCGGTGCTGCGGTGGTATTGGTATCCCCCCGAGGTGACAAACTCAGTTATGTTTTCCAGATTCATTTTGACTCCTCCAACAATGAAGCTGAATATGAAGCACTTCTGTACGGGTTGCGTATGGCCATTTCACTCGGCGTCCGTCGCCTCATGGTCTACGGTGACTCAGATTTGGTGGTTAATCAAGTAATGAAGGAGTGGGACGTCAGAAGCCCAGCCATGACTGGCTATTGTAATGCAGTGAGAAAGTTAGAGAAATTTTTTGAAGGGTTAGAGCTCCATCACATACCCCGACTGAAAAACCAAGCAGCCGATGATTTGGCAAAGATAGGTTCCAAAAGGGAGGCCATTCCCAACAATGTGTTTTTGGAACATATTCATACACCTTTAGTTCAGGAAGATCCTTTCACTGAAGAGCCCCCACAACCAAAGAGCGCCACCGATCCGACTGAAGTCGAAGTCCCAGCCGTGGTCGACTTGATCATGGAGGTCTTGGTCATCACTCCTGATTGGACAGTGCCGTACATCGCGTACATTCTTAGGAAGGAACTCCCAGAGGATGAAGAAGAGGCTCGACAGATCGTCCATCGATCCAAGGCCTTTACTGTGATAAGAGGCAGCTGTTCAGAGAAAGTGTAATTGGAGTCAGCCAGAAATGCATAACACCAGAAGAAGGTCGAGTGATCCTCAACGACATCCACTCGGGGACCTGTGGTCACCATGCGTCCTCTCGGACCATTGTGGCCAAAGCATACCGAGCGGGATTTTATTGGCCATGAGCAAATGAAATGGCGAAAGAAATAGTCGACAAATGTGAAGGTTGCCAGTTTTACTCCAACATGTGTCACAAGCCTGCATCAGCCCTGAAGACCATTCCACTCGTCTGGCCCTTTGCCGTTTGGGGATTGGATATGGTTGGGCCTCTGAGGACTGGTAGGAGCGGCTTCACTCATGTGCTCGTGGCAGTTGACAAGTTTACTAAATGGATCGAAGCCAAGCCTATCAAGAATCTTGAAGCCAGTACTGCTGTCAGCTTCATTAGAGAGTTAACATTCAGATATGGCATTCCGCACAGCATCATCACTGCCAATGGTTCGAACTTCAATTCTGATGAGTTCAGAGCCTTCTGCGCCTCCCAAGGCACGCGAGTCGACTATGCTTCAGTCGCCCATCCCCAGTCGAATGGACAAGCTGAAAGAGCAAACGGATTGATTCTCAAAGGACTGAAACCCCGACTAATGCATGATCTCAAACACGCAGCAGGCGCCTGGGTCGATGAACTTCCATCAGTACTTTGGGGTTTGAGGACAACTCCTAATTGGTCGACTGACCGAACTCCATTCTTCTTGGTTTATGGAGCTGAAGCTGTACTTCCGAGTGACTTGCTTCACAATGCACCCTGAGTCGAACTTTTCTCAGAAGATGAAGCAGAACAGGCTCGACAAGACGCAGTTGATCTCCTGGAAGAGGAAAGAGAGATGGCCCTGATCCGGTCGACCATTTATCAGCAAGACCTGTGCCGATTCCACGCCAGAAACGTGAGGGGTCGAGCTTTTCAAGAGGGAGACTTGGTTCTTCGAGTGGATCAGCAGAAACCACACAAGCTCGCTCCTGCTTGGGAAGGCCCCTTCATCATCACCAAAGTACTCCACAACGGAGCGTATCACCTCTATAACATCGAGAACGAGAAAGATGAGCCACGTGCTTGGAATGCGGAGCTGCTCCGCCCCTTTTACACTTAAGCTTTCAGACTGTCGAGATGTAATAAGAAATACCTTCTAGTTTGATTATTAAAGACACAGTTTTTGCAATCTCATAAATGATTGTTGTTTCATTTTTATTCTCTAAATCCCCCAGTGGGTGGCTTAGCTGCGAACCCGTTTTGCCTAAGTTCGAAAAATCCTACCGAGTGGTGAGCAAGCCTCTCACTCGGGAGCTTAGCTGCGAATCCGTTTTGCCTAAGTTTAAAAATCCTACCGAGTGGTGAGCAAGCTTCTCACTCGGAGGCTTAGCTGTGAACCCGTTTCGCCTAAGTTTGAAAAAATCCTACTGAGTGGTGAGCAAGCCTCCCACTCGGGGGCTTAGCTGCAGTACAGTACTCGCCTAAGTTTGAAAAATCCTACCGAGTGGTGAGCAAGCCTCTCACTCGGGGGCTTAGCTGCAGTCCAGTACTCGCCTAAGTTTGAAAATTCCTACCGAGTGGTGAGCAAGCCTCCCACTCGTGGGCTTAGCTACAGTCTAGTACTCGCCTAAGTTTGAAAAATCCTACCGAGTG